>NW_028261390.1:72174986-72341861 GCF_051295495.1 Thamnophis sirtalis
TCGTTCTTGACTTCCAGAAATATTTTGCTTGCTCGGTTGTTACATTTCCTGCCTTTAATCCAACAAGCACAACAGAACTATCCGCCTTTTAGATGAAAAATCTCTTTAAGGTCTATATACTGTAGATGAGGGGGCTGTTTTATATTTGGAATAAAACAGTAACGGGAGTGAGAATTCCACTCCCCCCCCCCATAGATCTTAAACAGGTGGGCTGTGTTTAAACCTAATCAGTTCCTATTTGATTGCGTGACCTCTGTAGATGCCATATGATAAATTAAATAAATGAATGAATGAATAAACAAATGAAGTAAAATAAAATAAATGTTCCTGATTAATTGCAGCTTTTTCTGAAATCTCAGGAAGAAATCCTTTTAATTTCTTAACGGAGTTGGCCAGGGCTAGAAAATTTAGAATTACAATTAAGCAGAGGGCAAAATGGTTACAGGCAGTTCGTTATTTTGGTCATGATGGTCATAGGTTGAAGGCAACCAAAGAGACTGGGCCCAATTTCACAACCATTTTTTAAGTATAGTTATCCCTGTTGTGGCCTGCCAGTGGCCAATGGAGCTGGCAGCAGATTCGGAGAGTGAGGAGGTTGGGGAGGAAGATGGGCCAGTCCTGGAGTCTGGGGGAGGCTCTGATGAGGGCTCTGCGTTGGAGGCAGAGAGGGGGCCAGAGCCACATGCCAGTTATCAGCTGCCTTCAGAGTCAGACATCAGTGAGGCAGAGGAACAGCTGGAGCCTATTCCCAGTGTGTGCATGCACAGAGTTGCCAGAGGAAGGGAACAGCTAAAGAACAGGGGTCGACTTGGGAATCAGGCCACAGGTGGACGATGAATGGCCCCTCCCAGAGGAAACAAAAGAGGAGCGAAAGGGGAGTGGAGTTTGCAGGAGACAATTAGTTCGCTTCATTGGTTCGTGACTCTCCAAGGCTCCTTGCCAAGTTCTGCAGAGATCATCCTGGCAGCTCTCCAAGCCAGATGAGGTCTGTGACTGTAAATCCTCCCTTGAAAGGCTTTGCTGGTTGTGAATGAGCAGAGTTCACAGTCAATGAATAAAAGGGTTTTTTGTCGGGACAACGAGTTTGCTTCATGCTCTTGCAGTAGATTCGGGCAGTGAGGAGCCATGCTTATTGTGAAGGCAATAAGAACGCAGGATTACGATTCCTGGGGACTGATGGGCATTGCATGAAAGTAGGGAAGACAAACAGCTTTCCTCTGTGTTACTTTTGCTGGGTGGACAGTAAGGAAGGAGTTCCTCTAAAACCATAACTAGATTCCAACTGCCTGCTACGACTCCTGATCCTAAGGCAGGGACACGTTCAAGTGTTTTTGGTGACTGGAAAAAGTTCCCTTCTCGTGGATAAATAAACAAGTGGCACATAGGCAGGCTGAATATAGAAGAGCAAAGGTGGATTTTTCTGCTGAGAATCAATATGGTTATCCTAGCTGAAATGTTGGATTAGTTTAGCTTTAATGTTGTGCCCTGTTGACCACCAGCCCATCCAGCAGCCAAATCAGAGGAGGAGGAGGAGGAGGAAGCAAAGGAGGCTTTTAGGAAGAGAATGGACCACCATTTGTCTGAAGTGGTGTAGGGTTTCCTGCCTGAGCAGGGGGGGTGGAGTAGAAGACCTCAAAGGTCCCTTCCAACTCTGTTATTCGGTTGTTCTGGTTATTTGAGGGAACATTTGAAGGAGCTGGTTTGAATTCTTGCAGGAAATGCAGAATAAATGGAACAGTCAAAGAAAGAAAGAAAAAGAGAGAGAGAGAGAGAGAGAGAGAAAGAAAAAAGAATGAAAGAAAGAAAGGGAAAGAAAAGGAAGGAGGGAAGGAAAGAAAGAAAGAGAAAGAGAAAAAGAAAAAAGAAAGAGTAAAAAAGAAGGAAAGAGAAAGAAAGAAAGAGAAAAAGAAAGAAAGGAAGGAAAGAATAAAAGAAAAAGGAAGAAAAAAGAAAGAAAGAGAAAGAGAGAAAGAAAAAGAAAGAAAGAGTAAAAAGGAAGAAAGAGGAAGAAAGAATAAAAGAAAGGAATGGAATGAAGGAAAGAAAGAAAGAGAAAGAAAAAGAGAAAGAAAGAGAAAGAAAAAAGAAAGAAAGAAAGAGAACGAGAGAAAGAAAAAGAAAGCAAGAGTGAAGAAAGAGAAAGAAAGGAATGAAGGAAAGAAAGAGAAAGAAAGAGAAAGAAAGGAAAGGAATGAAGGAAAGAAAGAAAGAGAAAGAAAGAAAAAAGAAAGGAAAGGAATGAAGGAAAGAAAGAGAAAGAATGAAAGGGAAGGAAAGGAAGGAAGGAAAAGAAAGAAAGAACTTGATGGCTTGTTATCCCATGACTGAATCACCTTTTGTCTCAAAGTGATCAACTTTTGACCATGGAAGAGTTGGGGAAGGGAAAACCAAGCCGAGGAGAGAGAAAGGGCTTCGGAAGGGTCAGAGCAACCGGAGATGAACTGAAAGAGAAGATACCTTTTTAGATGAATTTGGAAAAGTCTGCGTAACTTACAAGCCACCATGCAAAATAACAATTTCAGTTGGGTATCCGAGAACACGTCAAGTTCTGTGCTTGACTCGGCCACAGTTGCCTGTTTAACAGGGAAAATGAAAAAGCTCAAACTATTTGCCCATTAGAGGAGTTGATTGCTACTCAACTTTTCTCCCCCCCCAAAAAAAGTCTTTTTTTTTTAACTTGTTAGCGTGCGAGGTTGTTTAAAGTTTCTCATGAAACAACAGCAATTAAAACCTCGCTCTTGTGTGCCCCAGGAAATATTGCAACACCCCCTTCTGACATTTCAATTTAAATCCCCCACCCATCCATCCTTGGTTGTTGACACAGGCTTTTAATCTTTCAGCTCCTGTGTCTTTTCCTTGCTGATGGGTACAGCAGAATTCCTTTGGAAAGACAAGGTAGAGGCTGCAAAAATGACTGAAGACCCAGTCATGCTTCATATATTTTATTTTATTTTTGGGCTGGGAGATGTCTCAACACACGTTTCTCCTATGCCGTTGGTCAGAGTTTGCTGCATGCATTCAAATCCAGAAAGCCCACACAGATGCAGGATTCATTAACTTCTTTATATACATAAGAATAGATGAATAAATGTACAATTTATTCT
Source organism: Thamnophis sirtalis (assembly GCF_051295495.1). Classification (NCBI taxonomy): domain Eukaryota; kingdom Metazoa; phylum Chordata; class Lepidosauria; order Squamata; family Natricidae; genus Thamnophis; species Thamnophis sirtalis. The sequence continues at coordinate 72,178,091 of NW_028261390.1, forward strand.
TGGTTCTTCCAAGAAAACACAAGGCAGGAGTTACAGGCAAACACAAGCAATTAGCTTTAATTTAGCAGACCAGTCCAGACAAGCAGCTAGTTTACTTCTCAGAGCAGCAGGCTACGTAAGTTTCTGTTTCGATTCTTTGCACAGATTCAGATCTGTTTAAGCTCCTCCCATTGGCTGACTCAGTTGCCATGCCTATATACTGGCTGACCTTGTTCCCATGTCTCTCCCAGTCATGACCCACTCTCGATGGGCTGAACGAAATACGTTCCCACATTCTCCTTTAATTTGTGGGTTCTAATCTTCGGTTAGTACATTTTGAAACGAGCTATCCAAAAGCTGTCCAAATCAAGGAATGGATTTTTGACCATGAGTATCCTATGAGTATCCTTGCAGGTCTCCTAAGGCTGTAGAGTTTGGGCCATGAACGACTTGTAGATAAGGTTTCTAAGTTTTTGGAGGTTTTTATTTGTTTGCTTGTCTGTTTCTTCAGTTTCTGTGGTTGCCCATCTCAGTCAAAGACTGAAGATGAAAGGAAAAAGGCTAGTTTTGGGGTAAAAATATGCTTTGCTCAGGTTTAAGCTATGTCCCCTCCAGGAACAAATGAGAAAATTACAGTTCAGAAGCGAATAGAATAACAGAGTTGGAAGGGACCTTTGAAGTCTTCTAGTCCAACCCTCTCCTCAGGCAGGAAACCCTATACCATTTCAGACAAATGGTTATCCAACCTCTTCTTAAAGACTTCCAATGTTGGGGCATTCACAACTTCTGGGGGCAAGTTGTTCCACTGGTTAATTATTCTCACTGCTAGGAAATTTCTCCTTAGTTCTAAGTTGCTTTTCTCCTTGATCAGTTTCCACCCATTGCTTCCTGTCCTGCCCTCAGGTGCTTTGGAGAATAGCTTGACTCCCTCTTCTTTGTGGCAACCTCTGAGATATCGAAAGACTGCTATCCTGTCTCCCCTAGTCCTTCTTTCTATTAAACTAGACATACCCAGTTCCTGCAACCGTTCTTCCTATGTTTTAGCCTCCAGTCCCCTAATCATCTTTCTTGCTCTTCTCTGCACTCTTTCCAGAGTCTCCACATCTTTTCTACATCGTGGTGACCAAAACTGGATGCAAATATTCCAAGTGTGGCTTTTACCAAGGCCGTATAAAGTGGTATTAACACTTCACGTGATCTTGATTCTCTCCCTCTGTTGATGCAGCCTAGAACTGTGTTGGCTTTTTTGGCAGCTGCTGCACACGGCTGGCTCCTATTTAAATGCTTGTCCACTAGGACTCCAAGATCCCCTTCACAGTTACTCCTATTGAGCAAGGGACCACCTATCCTGTCCCTGTGCAGTTGGTTTTTCTTGTCTAAATGCAGAACCTGACTTTTTTCACCCTTGAATTTCATTTTGTTAGATAGTGCCCAATGTTCAAGTTTGTCCAGATCCTTCTGTACCTTAAGCCTGTCTTCTGGAGTGTTGGCTATTCCTGCCAGCTTGGTGTCATCTGCAAATTTGATGAGTTCCCCATTTATTCCCTCATCCAAATCATTGATGAAGATGTTGAAGAGTCCTGGGCCTAAAACAGAGCCTTGGGGTACTCCACTGCATACTTCCCTCCGTGTAGATGCAGTCCTGCAATTTATTAATGTCAGTTATTTAGTAGTTTAGTAATGTCAGTTATTGTCTTCCATTAGCATGGGCTAACTGTCTAAATTTGTATAAGCTCACTGTTCTATTCCACAACGTGCAGTCTTTTCTTCCTGAGAAATCGTGCAATGTTTGTCAGAATTACCAAAATGGAGATGTTCTCCAAAAATATCCAGGGCATTTTTTTAAGACTGTTCTACCGAACATGAATACAGTTTTGGTCATAAAGCACAAAAAAAAGAGAAATATTCTTACATATGTGCAGTGTCCTTTCAGCCATGCTCCTCCTGCTGAAAAATAGATGCAGCTTTCTTGATTCATATACATAATTGTCCTAAATGAAAGACAGTTCAGAAAGCAATGCTGGTTGGACCCAGACTGAATCACACCCAGAAATGATTGATTGAAGTCACCTCAAAGACGTTTCCTTGATTTAACTGGGCACGATAAGTTTGGATACAACTTTGTACGACTGGTACAATTTCTACTGCAAGTTTTTTTTAAAAAAATAATAATAATAATCCATTTTTTTTAAAAAAATGTACACCCTGCTTCAAAACAATCACAAGATGCCAGGCAATGATTTATATCTACTCAGATCCCACAAGTATACACGTAAACGTACTCTTAAATTAAATATTGATAAGCCTTTTTTAAAGGGCTCCAAAATAAAGGTTTCCCGCTTTGACAACATAGCAAATATTATTATTATTTTTGTTTATTTGTTTACAATATGTTTACTTCCTTCTGCAACCGAATTCTCCCGGGATACTCACAGAAAAGGAAGCTGGCCTTTTGAAACCAGGGTTTCTTAACATGGGTGCTGCAGAATTTGGCGTTTGGAGTTTTCAGATGCTCAACAAAACTTTGCTAAGAATATTTTAACTTTAGCTACCAAAGGCCTGTAAAAAAAAAATTCTCTTTCTCACATCTGCGCTGCCTCTCCGCAAAATCTGTCTTGTGATAAAGTGATAGGAGAGCAAGCCCGGTTGGCAGGAATTTTAACCGGAGGGACTACTATCTGGTAAATTATTAGATATATATCCAGAGGTCTATATTTATCCTCTGCTGTAGTGACAACAAGATTAAACTGACTCTTTGACAGACATGTGGTTTTTTTTTTATTATATGATGGCTATTTAATTTTATTATCCGTTTGGAGAGCTTCGGCTGTTTTGTGCCGTATGGAAGTCCTGCTGTGTTTCTTCCACTGAATCGAGCCATTATCTCGTGTTCAATGCCTTAAGTGGCTTTAAATAATGATTCCCTGGATAATCCCATTTCCAAAAGTCTTCAGATATAAAAGGATCTGTTTTGCGTGGGTTTGGTTCTTTTTTAAAAAAAAAAATAATGCTGATATTGTAGCCTGCTTTTCAAAACTCTTGACAGATTTGCTTTTTCTAGAGTTCAGGAATATGTAATATCGGCAAATAAGATGAATTATTAGATGCCTGAAGATTAACACTGAACTAATAAAATTAATCGCAATTATTACATTTAGTCAACTTACGTATTTCTAATAATAATAATACACATTCCTGTTAGGCTATAGTCCATCATTATTCAATTATTCCATATTATACCTTGTCATTACTTTTATTATTATATTCCCCTGTCTTTTATTTCTATCGCTTATTCTAGCTTTTAATCATGTCACACTTTTTTTTAAAAAAAAATTCTATCTATCCTATCTAACTTCTAATCTTTTTTTTACTTTTTTCTAAAAAGAAAAAAAAAAGAAAAGAGAGAGGGGGGAAGGGAAAATCAAATCCGAGGTGGCGCAGTGGTTAGGGTGCAGTACTGCAGGCCACTTCAGCTGACTATTATCTGCAGTTCAGCGGTTCAAATCTCACCGGCTCAAGGTTGACTCATCCTTCCATCCTTCGGAGGTGGGTGAAATGAGGACCCAGACTGTGGGGGGCGATATGCTGACTCTGTAAACCGCTTAGAGAGGGCTGAAAGCCCTATGAAGCGGTATATAAGTCTAACTGCTATTGCTAAATCATAACAACAGCAGAAAAAGAAGGATCTTCCATCCATCGTCTCTTGCCTGCTTCGATATTTTAATTGCTTTAAAAGAGAGAGACAGAAAAGGAAAGGCCAGTCAGGACAAAAAAATCACCCACCAAAATCATCTCTCCCAGTGATGGTAAACCTTTTGTGTGCCCAAACCTGAATTTGCACGCATTCCAGCATGCGCAAAGACCAGCTGGCCAGTGTGCTTGCGCATGCTGGAAACCAGAAGGGAAGCTGGCAAGGGCAGGCGTCCCCTGGGAGAGGGCTGTGTGTGCCATAGTTTTGCCATCACGGATCTGTCCACCATCTCTTGCCCGCTTCAATCCTTTGATTGCTGTGCTTTTTCTATCGACTTCCCTCCCCAATCCCTGCCTTCATTTCACAGCCAGATCAAACAAGTCAGCCAATATTGTAATGCCCATATGTTGCATCTTTGTACTATCGCGCCGACTTGGAGGTTGAATTTTGGATGGTGGGTTTAAATCTGAGAAATGAAATATTTATTTGTGATAAACGCGCAAGGCCTTGACCTTAGGATCGCGGTGGAGCCCAGAATTTCTGTTGCTAAAGGAGACATTGGTTAAGGGAGCATTGCCTTATGCTCTATAAGAGATTCTGCAGGAAAAACTGGATTTCTCCCCGCCCCATGAAAAAAAAAGCAGCTACTATATTACTAAGATTGTTGGTCGAGCAGGGACAAAAACAGCCAGGAAATAGGCCCCTTGTCAAGACAACCGGAGTGCTGATTTACCACCCGTCTATCAAGTGTTTAGCAGGCGAGGGCTGGGCAACACGAGCAAATGACTACCCATGATTTAAAGCCAGCCGCCAACACACCCCAGTCAACATCTTAACAGCCACAGTTTAACCACAGGCACTATAAACACCATACACAGAGAGCAGCACACACTCTGCCAGAGAGAAGTTCCCTGAAGACGGACTCCAGCATGAGTCCGAAAGCTCGGAAGGCAAAACCTCTGGTCTTAATGACCGACCCAGATTGGATTCTGCAACATTATCTTGTTATATTCTCCTGTTCTGACAGAGGCTTCGCCAAGAAGCACAAACCCCTTTTATTAAACGAGTGTGAATTCCTCTCATTCACCTTCAGCCAAGGCCTGGCAAATAGTCTTTCAAAGGAATATTTATGACCACAGAGCTTATCTAGCTTGGAAAGCTGCCATGGAAATATTTTCCCAGTGAGGTGTTGTGCAAGGAAAGGCTGGACACAGAGTCTCTGAGATTCACGGACAGATCTTCACACTCATGAAACGAACAAATGAACGAACTAACTAATTGTCTCCTGCAGACTCCACTCCCCTTTTGCTCCTCTTTTATGTCCCATGGGAGGGGCCATTCACCGTCCACCTGTGGTTTTACTCCCAAGTCGACCCTGATTCCTGAGCTCTTCTTTTCATCTGGCAGCTCTGCGCATGCGCACACTGGGAACAGGCTCCAGCTGTTCCTCTGCCTCACTGCTGTCTAGCTCCGAAGGCAGCTGAGAACTGCTGGACGGCCTCAGCCCCACTTCTGCCTCCTGCACAGAGCCCTCCTCCGAGCCTTCCCCAGACCCCAGGACTGACTGCCCCATTTCCTCCCCAACCTCCTCACTGTCTGACTCTGCTGCCAGCTCTGCTGGCCTTTGGAAAATGAAACAAAAAATAATAATAATAATGAAAAATCCCCGGATCCGAAAGCATAAGAGCCAAGGTGGCGCAGTGGTTAAATGCAACACTGCAGGCTACTGCTAGATCAGCAGTTCAGCGGTTCAAATCTCACCGGCTCAGGGTTGACTCAGCCTTCCATCCTTCCGAGGTGGGTAAAATGAGGACCCAGATTGTTGGGGGCAATATGCTGACTCTCTGTAAACCGCTTAGAGAGGGCTGAAAGCCCTATGAAGCGGTATATAAGTCTACTGCTATTGCTATTGCTATTGCTATAAGGTGGCCTATAAATGTTCAATAAATACCTAAATAAATACCTAAAAATAAATTAGCATGGCGGCCGTACCCTCTTCCAAGTTTGCTGTGCCGAAATACGTGCGGCGTGATGCAGAGGTCCTTGTTTATTGCAGAGCACATTTCGATGCAGTAATCATAAATATTGCTAAGGTCTGTGCTCGGTTGAAATACGACCCGCGTCCTCTTGATTGTTTGCGTTACGTGATTTGTCTGACACCCATTACATTTCCGGGTAATAGGAGTCATTTGTTCCTGCGCACACCAGGCTCATTTGACAAAAGGAAAATAGGCGGCAATAAAAAAAAAAGCGATCCTCTGAATTACATTCCCGCCCAGTGCCGCACTGCTGAGAGTTTGTGTAAGTGTGTTAACAATGCTCCGAGCTGCCTCTCGTCAGCTTTCAACCTGTAATGGCCATCTGGCCTTCCATAAATCTGCCAAACTCGGGGAAGTTCAAGAGAGAGCAGAGAGGATACTACCTGGCACTCTCTCTCCGTGCAAAAACTTGTACGTTTTTCTTTGTTGGGGCGGGGAAGAGGGGGGAAAAAATCAACCGCCGTGAAATAATCCGAAAAGGGCCCCGAATGTTTTAGCACTATTGATTTAGGTTCATGCCACGAGATGGAACTCAAGATTGCTGTGATTAGAGGCAAGGCAAAGTGGAGCCGCTACTCGTTGTGAATAGAGAGAGGATTAATTTTCTCCCAAGTTTCGATCCCAGGAAAGTGGAAGGAAGGGAATTGGAGAGAGAAAAATAGGCCTTATTTAAAACTTCTTTTGCCATTCAATATTATCATGTGGGTTGTTGTTGTTAGCTGCAAAGTCATGTCCGACCTATCGTGACCCCCCATGGACCACGTTCCTCCAGGCCTTCCTGTCCTCTACCATCCTCCGGAGTCCATTGAAGCTCACGCCGGCTGCTTCGGTGACTCCATCCATCCACCTCCTTCTCTGCCGTCCCCTTCTTCTTCTTTTGCCCTCCATCGTTCCCAGCATGAGGCTCTTCTCCAGGGAGTCCTTCTTCCTTCTCATCAGATAGCCAAAGTCTTTTGAGTTTCCTCTTCAGGATCCGGCCTTCTAAAGAGCAGCCAGGGTTTGTCTCCTCTAGGACTGACCGGTTGGATGGCCTTGCAGTCCAAGGGACTCAATGCAGGAGTCTTCTTCTCCAGCCCCAGAGTTCAAAGGCCTCCATTCTTTGGCGCTCAGCCTTCCTTATGGCCCAACCTTTACAGCCATCCATTGCAACTGGAAAAACCACAGCCTTGACTAGACACACTTTTGTTGGCAGGGGGATGTCTCTGCTTTTTAGTCTGCTGTCTAGATTTGCCATCGCTTTCCTCCCCAGGAAAAAGCCTCTTTTGATTTCTTGGCTGGCTGGCTGGCTGGCTGGCTGGCTGGCTGGCTGGCTGGCTGGCTGGCTGGCTGGCTGGCTGGCTGGCTGGCTGGCTGGCTGGCTGGCTGGCTGGCTGGCTGGCTGGCTAGGTAGGTAGGTAGGTAGGTAGGTAGGTAGATGTAGATAGATAGATAGATAGATAGATAGATAGATAGATAGATAGATAGATAGATAGATAGATAGATAGATAGATAGATAGATAGATGTAGATAGATGTAGATAGATGGATGGATGGATGGAAGGATGGATGGATGGATGGATAGATGGATGGTACATACAGATAGAGACATAGATAAATAGAGATAGAGAGTGAGTGAAAGAATAACGATAGAGACAGATGGATAGATAGAAAGAGAGATGGATAGAGATAGATAGATAGATAGATGATAGATAGATAGATAGATAGATAGATAGATAGATAGATAGATAGATAGATAGATAGATAGATACCGTAGATGAATAGATATTATAGATAAATGGGTGGATGGATGGATAGATGATAGATAGGTAGATAGATAGATAGATAGATAGATAGATAGATAGATAGATAGATAGATAGATAGATAGAAAATAGATAGATACAGTAGATAGATAGATACCATAAGATGGATAGATAGATAGATAGATAGATAGATAGATAGATAGATAGATAGATAGATAGATAGATAGATAGATACCATAGATAGATGGATACTGTAGATAGATGGATGGATGGATGGATGGATGGATGGATGGATGGATGGATGGATGGATAGATAGATAGATAGATAGAGATAGAGAGTGAGAAAGATATAGAAATAAACAGAGGTAGAGAAATAGAGAGATGGATATATAGATAGATAGATGATATAGAAACATTCAAAAGTGTTCTATATATAAAAGTATTGTATTTTAGGAATTCATCTTAGCGCTATGGCTTAGCGGTAAAAGACGCTGGGCTTGTCAGATGAGAGCTGACAGCCCGGGTTCAAGACCTGACCTCCATAGAACAGGGTGAGCTCCCGCAAAATGCAATGCAAGCACCCCCCGAGCATGCGCCCTGTGCATGCACATATGCATGTTCCCCTACATGTCCCCTGCCTCCTGCACAAGCACGGCAGAGACCCGAAGACCAGCTGGCCCGGTGGGAGACACATGGGCATGCGCAGTAGGGCTGGGGTGACAGCTGCCGTGCCCGCAGAGAGGGCTCTCCATGCCACCTGTGGCAAGCGTGCCATAGGTTCGCCATCACGGCTGTCCAATCCTCTCTTAAAAACCTCCGGTGATGGAGGACCCACGACTGCAAAGTACGGTATGTTAAAGTAAAAAACAAATGAAGTTGCGTGTGGGAACCAGGGAATGAGACATCAGAAAGGAGCCAGAAGGCTTGCGAGCAAAATTTCCTGCACGAAACTAAACCTTGGAGACCAAAGCTTTGACTTCTTCCATTGGGGGATTTCGGCAAGGCTGTTGCGTGTGATCTTTCCTCTCCACCAAGAGATCCCGCAGAGGAAATTAACACGCTGCGAGGGGAAAACCGTTATTGATCTGACATTTCTCTCCTCTTTATTTACTTAAGCCTCTATTTGCTAAACGGAAGGTAAACCTCAGCTCCTCTCGCGCGGGGCTCAAACAGTGCAGGGGGCAACTCAGGCAGTTTTTACCTGCCGTTTCAATTTCACGATCATCTCTGTTCCTTCCCGCACACAGTTTTTGTACACGGTTATGATGCCACAAGTGGGTTCTGTGCGGGGCAGCAACGGGTGACGGTTAATTAACCTCGCCAGCCAAAAGTGAGGCTGCAAATCACAATCACGGCTGTCTCTCTCTCTCTCTAACGTAACGTTTCCCTCTATATAGTATAACGTTTTTGCCCCTTGCCGCCTCTTTATACAGCGTATAATTAATCTTTTCTTCCCTTCATATCAGATTTGTTATTTTTTGCGAGGCTGGGGGGTGGGGGAGTTTCGTTGTTTGGATTGCCGTACCTGGCTTTAAAAAGAAGGAGTAGGTGCAAATGGATATGTATCCCTTTTATCATGCAGGTGTGCAGCTGACAATTGCTCTGGAGCAGGTTTTCAGTTTCGTTCGATTTATAAAACCGTAGGATCCACCGTTCCGTAAAAATGGGGAAAGTAAATAAATCAAATGATTCCAAAATACCAGGGGGATACCGAGCAGGAGATGCTACTAGCTTTAGCACTGAAGATTAAAAGTATTTCGAAATATTACTCTGGAGATTAAAATATTGAAATACAGTTAAAAGGGAGATCTGGTGTGGGTTAGAGGTTAGGGTACTGGACGAGCCCCCCCCCCTTGTAACCAGCTGAGTGGCTACTCTAACCCTAACCCTAAAGTATATACAGAAGAGTAGAATAGAACAGAACAGAACAGAACAGATATAGATATAGATAATATATACAGAATAGAGAATGGAATAGAATGGCATAGAATAGAATAGAATAGAATAGAATAGGAATAGGAATAGGAATAGGAATAGGAATAGGAATAGGAATAAGAATAGAATAGAATAGAATTCAGAATAGAATTCAGAATAGGAATAGAATAGAATAGAATAAATTGGAATGGAATGGAATAATATAGAATAGAATAGAATTCAGAATAGAATTCAGAATAGAATTCAGAATAGAATTCAGAATAGAATTCAGAATAGAATTCAGAATAGAATTCAGAATAGAATTCAGAATAGAATTCAGAATAGAATTCAGAATAGAATTCAGAATAGGAATGGAATAGAATAGAATAAATTGGAATGGAATGGAATAATACAGAATAGAATAGAATTCGAAATAATAGAAATAATAGAAATGATAGAAATAATAGAAATAGAATAAAATAGAAGCTGGAAGGGACCTTGGAGGTCTTCTAGTCCAGCCCTCTTCTCAAGCAGGAGAACCTATACTATTTCAGATAAGTGGCTGTCTAGCTTCTTCTTTAAAACCTCCAAGGATGGAGCATCCGCAACTTCTGAAGGCAACTTCTGCTCCACTGGTTGATTGTCCTCACGGTTAGGAAGTTTCTCCATAATTGGAAGTTGCTTCTCTCTTTGATGAGTTTCTAATCGTTGTTTCTTGTCCTGCCTTCTGGGGCGTTGGAGAATAATTTGACCCCCTCCTCTTTGTGGCAGCCCCTCAAATACTGGGATCTTGCTATCCTGTCCCCCCTACTCCTTCTCTCCTCTAGACCGGCCATACCCAATTCCTGCAACTGTTCTTCATATGTTTTTGCCTCCAGGCCTTTAATCTTCTTAGTTGCTCTTCTCTGAACTTCTTCCAAAGTCTCAACCTCTTTGCAGGTGAACCAAAACCGGTTGCAATACTTAAGCATGGATTAACTTGGGTTCCCCCCCCCCCCACTTTTTGTATTCTAGGCCTAACTCCACCTACCACCCCTCCTCACAAGGCCAGCCAAGAAAACTCTTTTAGGACTTCGCCAAAGCCCAAGGCGTCATGCCAGACTGTTATGCCACCTTCCCCGAAACCTTCCATCTCTCAAGGACACAATTTGTTCTGGAAGGTTCCAGAGCAGTCGGAGCTGTACGCGCAGCTGAGCAAGACCAGTGGGCTTCCCGTGGGTCAAGAGCAGAGGAAGGCCAGGCGGCTGGGCCTGAGGCTGTTCGGCGACCACGACTACTGTCAGCTGGTCATTTCTCAGACGGAACGATGCCTCAGCCGCCCCTGGGAGCTGCAGGATTCCAGCCAGGTGGACCTCACGGGCTGCCTGCCTGGACACTGGTGCCACATTTGTTCTTCCTCCGAGCAAAACAGCCAGGAGGACGAGAGAGAAAGTCCTCAGGCCAGGAAGCAGGACTTACCGTCCAACAGTCGGAAACAGCTCCAAGACCGGGAGATCCGCGCCGAACTCAACAAGCATTTTGGTCCCCCTAGCCAAGCCATTTTTGAGGAACAGACCACCAAGACGGGCGACCTGGGGGACTACGGCCACTACAGCGAGGAGCAGTTCTCGAAGCTCTCTATGTTTATAAATTCGGGACTAGCGATGGACGGCTTTTGGGAGGACAGCGAAGAGGAAAGCGAAAAGATACCAGGCTACACCTTATTCGATTGGTCACCGTCTTCCTCCCCCCTGGATTCCCCGGGCAGAGATCCGGGGTCTCCCCCCAACTCGCTCGCTCAACGGTTCCAAAGGCTGCGCTCTCAGTCAAGGCCTTCCCCACAGTGCAGGCATTGTCCCCAGGCTGCGTATTCCCGTTCGAGGTCAAGGTCGCCCGGCAAACGCTCCTCCTCAAGGTAACAAGGAGGGGGAGGCGGGAGGCACGTTCCGCTTAAGGAGAGGGGAGGCTGGCTTCCGCAAAGCTGGACCGCCTGCGTTTCCTCAGTCCATTTTGGGCAGTTGGGAAGTTGATTCCAGCTTATAAGAGGAGGCAATGGATCCATCCCGGGTTTGAGACCTCAGCGCCACACGATGGGTTGAGCTCTCGTGACCTGCCCCAGCTCCTGCCCACCTAACAGTTTGCAGATAGATGGATGGATGGATGAATGGATGGATGGATGAAAGATAGATGATTGATAGATGATTGATGATGATGGATGGATGGATGGATGGATGGATGGATGGAGGATAGGTGATTGATAGATGATAGATGATTAATTGATTTATAGATAGATGATTGATGATGGATGGATGGATGGATGGATGGATGGATGGATGGATGGAGGATAGGTGATTGATAGATGATAGATGATTAATTGATTTATAGATAGATGATTGATGATAGATGGATGGATGAAAGATAGATGATTGATGATAGATAGCAATAGCAATAGCAATAGCAGATTTTTATATACCGCTTCATAGGCCTTTCAGGCCTCTCTAAGCGGTTTACAGAGAGTCAGCATATTGCCCCCAACAATCTGGGTCCTCATTTTACCCACCTCGGAAGGATGGAAGGCTGAGTCAACCCTGAGCCGGTGAGATTTGAACCGCTGACCTGCTGATCTAGCAGTCAGCTGAAGTGGCCTGCAGTGCTGCACTCTACCCACTGCGCCACCACGGCTCTTAGATGATAGATGATAGATAGATAGATAGATAGATAGATAGATAGATAGATAGATAGATAGATAGATAGATAGATAGATAGATAGATAGATAGATGAAAGGTAGGTGATTGATAGAAGATTAATGAATAATTGAATTATTGATAGATGATTGATGATAGATAGACAGACAGACAGACGGACATGATTGATGTAGATAGATAATTGATGATAGATAGATAGATAGATAGATAGATAGATAGATAGATAGATAGATAGATAGATAGATAGATAGATAGATGAAAGATAGGTGATTGATTGATGATTAATGAATAATTGATTTATAGATAAATGATAGATAGATGATAGATAAATAGATAGATAGATAGATAGATAGATAGATAGATAGATAGATAGATAGATAGATAGATAGATAGATAGATAGATAGATAGATAGATAGATAGATAGATGAGAGATATGGATGGATGGATGGATGGATGGATGGATGGATGGATGGATGGATGGATGGATGGGAGAGAGAGATGATAATAAATTATAGAGTTAGAGAGATAGATATATAGAAAGAGAGAGAGTGAGAGAAAGACTTAGACAGACAGACAGTTAAGGATACAGAAGGAAAATTGGTAACGCAGCCTTTCTACCTGGCTTGATATCCCAGGGCATAAGAGAGTGTTGTTGGAATTAGTTGTTTAGCAGAGTGATGGGAAGGGGGGGATGGGGGACTGTCCTTGTGTAGGTTGTTTTGATGTGCAATGCCCTGTAGTGTCATCCTGAGGAGAAGAGTTTCATTTATTTAATTTATTTAGTTTATCAAACATATACGAGATAACAGGTATAAGTATGAACATGGACACGGACAAAGGAGATGGGTACAAATAAATGGGGACAGCAGGAGAGGGACGGAAAGCACCCCTTTATGGACCTCTCAGGAAAGGGGTGAGGAGATCCACGGTGGACAGTTGAAGGTGAAAGTTATGGGGGTTTGGAGCAGTTTGTGTCCAGGATGTGAGGGGTCTGTAGCTATTTGAGGGATGGTATTTGATATGTGAGGGTTCTGTGTTTGAGGATATTTGAGGGATCTGCAGATATTTGATACGTGAGGGGTTGGTAGATCTATGCAGGTAATACAAAGAAGTTTCCTTTCTTTTGCATATGCCCAAAAATAAAATTAAAAGAAAAGCCAAGGGAATGGAAAGGAAGAGGCTGGCCGCCTTCCTTTGCATCCTTGGGGAAATTTGGGCCTTTGATTTCAGCAACTCCCATTTGTCTCCTAGATACGACAGCTACGAGGAATATCAGCACGAGAGGCTGAAGAGGGAAGAGTACCGCAAAGAATACGAAAAGCGAGAATCCGAAAGGGCGAAGCAGAGAGAGAGGGAGCGGCAGAAAGCAGTTGTAAGCTCTGTGACAGACAACGCTGTCATTTTAATTCAATCGGGATAGAGCTGGAAGGGACCTTGGAGGTCTTCTAGTCCAACCCCCTCCTGCTCAAGCAGGAGACCCTATACCATTTCAGACAGGTGGCTGGTCAATCTCTTGTTAAAATCCTCCAGGGATGGAGCAACCACAGTTTCTGGAGGCAATTTCTTTTTTTGTGTCTGTGTGTGTTTCAGCTAATCTTTTATTTATTTATGTATTTATTTATTTTATCAATTTCATATAAACATTCACAATTATATGATCTCATAACTGTTATTAATAATATGCATTTATAACAATTTTTCTCCCCTACAGTTGACAATATACTTGAAGATTGCTTTCTTAACATCCCATAGATCCATCTTATCTTACAACGGTCCTACTTCTTCTTCCCTCCCTCCCTCTTTCCTTCCCTCGTTTCTTCTCTCCTACTCCCCTTCCTTCCCTCCCTCCTTCCCTTTCCCTCCTTCCTTCCTCCCCTCCTTCCTTTCCCCCTTCCTTTCCTCCTTCCTTCCCCCTTCCTTCTCTCCTACATTCCCTCCTTCCTTCCCTCCTTTCTTCTCTCCTTCTCTCCTTCCTTCCCTCCCTCCTTCCCCTTCCCTCCTTCTCTCCTTCCCCCCTTCCTTCCCTCCTTCCTTCCTTCCCTCCTTTCTTTTCTCCTTCTCTCCTTCCTTTCCCCCTTCCTTTCCTCCTTCCTTCCCCCCCTTCCCTGAAGGCAATTTCTGTTCCACTGCTTGATTGTCCTCATTGCCAGGAGAAATTTCTCCTCCGTTCCAGATTGCTTCTCTCCATGATTAGTTTCCATCCATGGTTTCTTGTCCTGCCTTCTGGTGCTTTGGAAAACAAGTTGACGCACTATTCTTTGGAAGACTGCTATCATTTCTCCTTAAATCCAGGTTGATTCCCCCCTTGATAAGTTTCCATCCATGGTTTCTTGTCCTGGTTTCTGGTCCCTTGGAAAATAAGTTGATCCCCCTCCTCTTTGGGGCAGCCCCTCAAATACTGGAAGACTGCCATTATGTCATCCCTTAGTCCCTTTTTTTCTCTAAACTGGCCATAACCAGTTCCTGCAAAAGTTCTTCATATGTTTTAGTCTCCAGGGCTTTAACCATCTTAGTTGCTCTTCTCTGCACTTTTTCCCAAAGTCTCAACACCTTTTTTGAAACCTGGTGACCAAAACTGGATGCAGGATTCCAGGTGTGGAACCTTACTAAAGCTTTATAAAGGGATATACTAACACTTCACGTGATTTTGATTCCATGTCTCTTGTTTATACCAGTGTTTCTCAACCTTGGTGACTTTAAGTCCTGTGGACTTCAACTCCCAGAATCCCCCAGCCAGCTATGCTGGCTGGGGGATTCTGGGAGTTGAAGTCCACAGGACTTAAAGTCACCAAGGTTGAGAAACACTGGTTTATACAACCAAAGATTGTGTTAGTGTTTTGGGCAAGAATAACGCAGTTTGTTCTAGGCAGCCCCCAGGAATCGACACAGACTTGAAGATGCTACAAAATAAAAATGGGGACTTTATATTCAGACGTAGTATTACCGTCTGATCAATTCCGGTGCTGAGATACGAGAGATTGCAAAGGAATACGATTGGAAAGATCAAAGCTCTGAAAAGCTTTTGCCACAATCACAACAGGAAGGATGCCTCCCAAATGACATAACGGTTTGCCATTTAAAGAAACAGCCCGCTCAATGTTTCCTAAGCTTGGAGGACATCTGGGGCCTCTTGGTGTTACATTTCAATTCCTGCATTGGAGCTCTTTTACTTACTCCCTTAACTGTGCTTTACACAGCTTTTT
The DNA here is from genome assembly GCF_051295495.1 of Thamnophis sirtalis. Taxonomy (NCBI): domain Eukaryota; kingdom Metazoa; phylum Chordata; class Lepidosauria; order Squamata; family Natricidae; genus Thamnophis; species Thamnophis sirtalis. The sequence continues at coordinate 72,193,342 of NW_028261390.1, forward strand.
TCTTTCTTAAAAGAAAAAGCAGAGTGGGGTTATTTTCCTCTAAACAAGAGAGAAAAGGTAGATAATGTTCTGACCGAGAGCCTGAAGCAAACTCCTTGTCCCAACAAAAAACCCTTTTATTATTTGACTGTGAATTCTTCTCACTCACATCCAGCAAAGTCTTTCAAAGGAGGATTTACAGTCACAGACTTCATCTGGCTTGGAGAGCTGCCAGGCTGATCTCTGCAGAACTTGTCAAGGAGTCTCAGAGAGTCATGAACCAATGAAGCAAACTAATTGTCTCCTGCAAACTCCACTCCCCCGTCACTCCTTTTTTATGTCCTCTGGGAGGGGCCATTCACCATCCACCTGTGGCTTTACTCCCAAGTCAACCCTTGTTCCTTAGCTCTTCCCTTTGTCTGGCCACTCTGTGCATGCACACACTGGGAACAGGCTCCAGCTGTTCCTCTGCCTCACTGATCTCCAACTCCCCAAAACAGCTGATAACTGTCGGATGGCCCTGGTCCCCTCTCTGCCTCTGATGCAGAGCCCTCATCACAGCCTCCCCCCAGACTCCAGGACTGGCCCATCTTCCTCCCCAACCTCCTCACTGTCTGAATCTTCTGCCAGCTCCTCTGGCAACAGATAAAAGCCCAAAAATTATTAACACCCATGACAAATTTCAGGGAAGCATATGTGGAAAAGGAGCTTATTGGCATCACATAACTTTCATCACATTCTCTACATTGGTGCGTGAAACTTTATGGGTTTTCCTTGCCCCCCTTCCAATTTAGGTATTTTATCGGAAATGGGAGTATATGAGAAAATTTGGCTCTCTGTCATGCTCCATCTGATCAGTCATTTAGGTTCAGTCGCCAGTGTCAACCAAATTGTTTCTTACCAAGAGTTTCGGCACAATTAAGCTTCTGTTTCGGTGAGACGTTCGGGGGAGAAAATATATATTTCACTGCGCAGGAGCTCTGCTGCTTCCAGATTTATGAGCTGGATCCTCTCCCGTTTCAAGGTATTTTTTTAGGAAAATAAAGACGACTATCTGCCTCATTAGCTTTTTGGCTGCGTTTAAACAGCACTTCCAAAGCTGCAGAGATCCCTCGTAGAAGAATCCCAGAATGGACATCCTTTTAGGCTCTAAAACCTGGGGCAGTTTTAACTAAAGAGTTGTAGAGAGCCTGTTCGTACGTTGGGGTCGTGTTTTTGGGATAAGAACTCAGCTAGCCAAGTGAGGAACAAGGAATCAGGGGCAAAACCCAAGTATTATGAAAACACAGCGAGGTACCATTAACAATCTAGCTTGAGAAATGCAATAGAACAGTGTTTCTCAACCTTGGCAACTTGAAGACGTCTGGACTTCAAGTTGCCAAGGTTGAGAAACACTGCAATAGAAGATGTCAGTAATAATAATAATGAGGAGGAGGAGGAGGAGGAGGAGAGGAAGGAGGAGGAGGAGGGGAAGGAGGAGGTGGAAGAGGGGGAGAAGAGGAAGAAGAAGAAGGGGAAGAGGAGGAGGAGGAGAAGAAGAAGAAGAAGAAGAAGAATTGTTGATAAGAAAGATTTTAAAAAGTCTGGATAGTGGATGTGTCGGTGCCTGGAGACAGCAGAAGAGAAGATAAAGAACTGGAGAAGAGAAGAGAATACAAAGACCCACAAGTAGAAATGGGACGACTGTGGCCAAGGGAAGCCCAAAGTCATAGGCCCCTTGGGTGCGGTCCCAAAAGAACCGGGGCACCACTCAAACACCATCATTGGCATTGACCAATTGGCCATCAGTCAATTGCAGAAGGCGGCTTTGCAGCTTCCATCCGGCGACAATATTTGTAACACCATCGAACACCCAGATTTGCCTTTCCCAGGTCCTTGGTAAGGACTCGATAGGTAGACAGAAATGCCAAACCCAGTCTGAACATCTGGATGACTGCGATGATGATGATGATGATGATGTCCCAAGAATTTTATAAAATACATCAATAAATTGCAGCTACATCAGCAGAACTGCAAAAAAAACCTGTGCTACTCGGAACATCTTATATTTTAAGAAGGTCCTTGGTTGATACCTAGGATGCTGGCAGCAAACTGTATCAACCATTAGCACCAGTCACTGGTATTTTTGATGCATTTTAAATGTCCAGTTGACTGTGTTTCATGTTTAATGAATAAAAGAGATGATGTTAATAATAATAATAATAATAATAGCAGCAGCAGCAGGAAAATCCCTTGAGGGATATATGTGCACAGATACGTTACTGGAGTCATAGGCTAAAAAAGCGCTGAGCTTCAGCCTTACAACTCTGCTTACAATCTGCAGTAAAAGCAATTTATTTACTCAGGCCGTGTCCTTGACATTCCTGGGAGAGCTTTGGAGTCCTATTTTAGTTCCTAGATAAAGAGGGAAAGAACAAGAAGAACCTCGGTGGCCACAGAATAACCCTGATACCGATAAGCCTTTGAACCGAGCACTAAAACGTTCCCTCCTTGAGTTTCTCCTTGGCCAAGTTCTAACTATTTTTATTTAACCGACCTATCTTTAAACCTGTTCTCGGGATGACGGGGGGGGGGGGTGTTAATAGCTGAGGAACTCTTTTAATTCTTCAGGGATAAAATTACAAGTTGGTTTGGTTTTTTTTTAAAAAAGGAATCGCTCCATCTTTCACTTCTTTCCTCTGTATCTTAAAGGGGTTGAAATAGTCAGGATGAGATTATCGCTTCCAACTAAACATGCCAATGAAAAGCTGAACAGGTGTCCAGGGCCCAGAATAGAGCAATTAAATAGTTAAATCCCTTGGAATACTGCGCCTAGTTTTGGTCGCCGTGATAGGAAAAAGATGTTGAGACTCTAGAAAGGACGAAGAGAAGAGCAACAAAGAAATATGAGGAACGGTTGCAGGAACTGGCCATGGCTAGTTTAATGGAAAGAAGGACCAGGGGAGACAGGATAGCATCTTCCAATATCTCAGGGGTTGCCACAAAGAAGAGGAAGTCAAACTATTCTCCAAAGCACCTGAACACAGGACAAGAAGCAATGGGTGGAAACTCATCAAGGAGAGAAGAAACTTAGAAGTAAGGAGAAAGTTCTTGACAATGAGAACTATTAACCAGTGGAACAACTGGTCTCCAGAGATTGTGATTTTTTAAAGAAGATGTTGGATAACCATTTGTCTGAAGTGGTATAGGGTTTCCTGCTTAAGCAGGGGGTTGGACTAGAAGACCTCCAAGGTCCCTTCCAGCTCTGTTATTTGATGTTTTATGAATTGAATATGTCTAGTTTAATGAAAAGAAGGAGCAGGGGAGACAGGATAGCAGTGTTCCAGTATCTTTGGGGCTGCCAAAAAAGAAGAGGGAGTCAAGCTATTCTCCAAAGCACCTGAGGGAAGAACAAGAAGCAATGGGTGGAAACTCATCAAGGAGAGAAGCAACTAAGAACTAAGGAGGAATTTCCTGGCTGTGAGAACAATTGATCAGTGGAACAGAAGTTGCCTCCAAAAGTTGTGAATGCTCCAACACTGGAAGTTTTAAAGAAGAGGATGGATAACTATTTGTCTGAAGTGGTGTAGGGTTTCCTGCCTAGGCAGAGGGTTGGACTAGAAGACCACCAAGGTCCCTTCCAGCTCTGTTATTATGTTAAATCAAGTGGATGATGGATAGACCTACGCCAAAGAATCTTGAGTAACTGAAAAAGCATGTTTGACCATCTCATTGCTGAACACCCGTAGGGATTTAGCCAGTGACGGCTACCACATCAATACTAAGATGAGTTGCTTCTCAAGGGCGTCGCTCCTTCAATGGGGGGAAAAATTACTTGAGGACATGGGAAGACTGAGAAGAATGAACTTGGTTTGATGCACTCGTGAAAATACCCACCCTTTTGGGCTAAATTATGCAGAAATTATGGGATGTGGTGGCTCAGTGGTTAAGACACTGAGCTTGTCGATCAGACAGTTTGGCAGTTCAAATCCCTAGCGCCGCATAACAGAGTGAGCTCCCGTGACCTGTCCCAGCTTCTGCCAACCTAGTAGTTTGAAAGCACGTGAAAAATGCAAGTAGAAAAATAGGAACCGCCTTTGGTGGGAAGGGAACAGCGTTCCATGCGCCTTTGGCATTGATTCATGCTGGCCACATGACCACGGAGACGTCTTTGGACAGTGCTGGCTCTTCGGCTTTGAAACAGAGATGAGCACCGCCCCCTAGAGTCAGGAACGACTAGCACATACGTCCAAGGGGAACCGTTACCTTTACTATGTAGAAATTCTGTGCCATTTCTTCTTACGAACAGGAAGAGCGTCGTGTCATTTATGTCGGGAGACTTGGATCTGGTGCTACCAGAACAGAGCTGAGGGACCGGTTTGAAGTTTTCGGCGAAATTGAGGATTGCACCCTGAATCTACAGGATGATGGGTAAGATTACTCTTCCTTTTCCTCTTTGGCTCCCCTCACTCAGCAGAGGAAAAATAAAAATACTGTATTTTTCAGAGTGTAAGACACCCCAAAGTATAAGACGCATCTAGATTTTGGGGAGGAAAAGAAGGGAAAAATATCTGCCTCTGACCCCCAGCAATTTGCCTCCTTGCAACAAACAGAAAATATACACTATTTGTGGTTTAACATTTCAGACTATTACTTGTACAGATGCTGTTAAAATTGATGTGGCTTTCTGGAAGTATAGGTGTTTAAAAGAATAGCACTTTTTAAAAGAATAGCACAGGGCCTCTTCAGATCAAGCATTTGTTTAAAAAGCTTCTTCACTTTGTTAAGTTGTCTAGAATAATAATAAAGCAGTCTTTCAAAAAAATAAGTCTAATGATTTGAACCTTCTATAGGCATTTATAGTTGTCGACTTACCTCCTTGCAGCAAACAGCCTGATTAGCACAAGGAAAAAACAAATCTGCCTCCCAGCAGTTTGCCAGGTGGAGCAAACAGCTAGTTTCACTTTCAGTTTCTCCCGATCATCAGCTGTTTCAGGCTGCAGGGATTGCTATAGTTTATTCCAGCCTCAGCAAGCCCCATTTTCCCCATTTGCTGCAAGGAGGCAAATTGCTGGGAGGCAGAGGCCAAAGGGTGGTGGGTGGTGGGTGGGTGGGGTTACATTCAGTCTATAAGATGCACCCACATTTTCACCCTCTTTTAGGGGGGGTGGAAAGGTGCGTCTTATACTCTGAAAAATATGGTGCACCAAATCCAGGAAGTCTGCAGAGATTCTCCGTCATCCATGTGTGTTTTTTTTTCCCAGGAGGCCACTGGACTTTCTTGAGTTTTTTTTTTTGAAGGCGTTTCACTAGACATCCAAGAAGCTTCTTCAACTCCGACTGACTATAAATCCTTCCGTTCTCCATCATTCAGCCAGAACTGAAGAAGCTTCTTGGATGAGAAGTGAAACATCTTCAAGGCAAAACCAAAGAAAGCCCAGTTGCCCTCTTGAGAAAAGCACCGCCCCTAATGCCTGTTAAGAGATCTCAAAATTGGTAAAATGTTCCCTAATTTTTATAATTTTTCATAAAATGCCAGAGTTTTTTCTAAATTCTCTTTTTTCCTTTTGAAGGTGTTTCGCCTCTCATCCAAGAAGCTTCTTCAGTTTTGGCAGGATATTACATTTTTTGGGGGGAGGGGGCAGAATCCAGAGGTTTGAAAAATGGCCATAAAAATGCAATAATGTTCAAACTGTGGTTTTTCTCTTCCCTTTCCTCTTCAACCCCTGGTTTATGAAGTTAGCTCTGGACGAGATGCCGTGTTCCATCAATAAATATGTCAGGATTAATGCGGAGGATTTGAAATTTATTTATTTATTCGGTCAATGAGAGGCAACATAAAGTAATAAAAGAGAGAAATAAACGCCAACAATTACACGCAGGATCAACAGGGAGAAGTGAGCACAATTCTATATTGGCAACTATAAAATAAATCAACTATGGTATATTCTAAGCCCCTCTATTACAATAGTACAGTGTTTCTCAACCTTGGCAACTTGAAGATGTCTGGACTTCAAGTCCCAGAATTCCCCAGCCAGCATTCGCTGTAATTCGGTTGTAATGCTGTAATATTCCTCTTTTTTTCAGAGATAGCTATGGATTCATCACTTACCGCTATACTTGTGATGCATTCGCTGCACTAGAAAATGGAAATACTCTACGCAGATCTAATGAACCCGCCTTTCAGCTATATTTTTGTGGACAGAAGCATCAACCCTGCAAGGATAACTATGCAGATCTCGGTACGGTGATTGCTATTAGCTGAATGTAAAACTCTCTTTTGGGGTCTGCCAGAGGGTTTTCTGATTTTTGAGCTCGTTCCGCTCCTGACCCACCTAACATAACATATTTGAAAAATGCACATGGTTCAGGAACAGGGTTATTGTTCCTCATCTAAGGATTGTGTAAAGATGTGTGTGTGTGTGTTTATGTATGTATGTGTATGTATGTATTTATATGTTTCCCCCCACACCAGTCACAAGATGCCCCTTTTAATATTAGAGTCAAACCAATATTATTCTCTTTCCAAAGTTGAGAAAAGATGCTATTATTAGCCTCTCTAATGATTAAATTTCATTCTGGGGAAATGGGCAAAATTAAGGTATTGGCATGCATAAAAAGATGCTGAGACTCTAGAAAGAGGGCAGAGAAGAGCAAGAAAGATGATTAGGGGACTGGAGGCTAAAACATACGAAGAACGGTTGCAGGAATGGGGTACATCTAGTTTAATGAAAAGAAGGACCAGGGGAGACATGATAGCAGTCTTCCAATGTTTGAGGGAGAGAGGGAGTCAAGCTATTCTCCAAAACACCTGAGGTTGGAACAAGAAGCAATGGGTGGAAACTAATCAAGGAGAGAAGCAACTTAGAACTGAGGAGAAATTTCCTGACAGTTAGAACAATTAATCAGTGGAACAGAAGTTGCCTCCAGAGGTTGTGAATGCCCCAACACTGGAAGTTTTCAAGAAGATGTTGGATATCCATTTGTCTGAAGTGGCATATGGTTTCCTACCTAGGCAGGGGGTTGGACTAGAAGACCTCGAAGGTCCCTTCCAACTCTGTTATTCTATTCCATTCTATTCTCATTCCATTCTTTATTCTATTCTATTTTCATTCCATCCTTTTCTTCTATTCTATTTTCATTCCATCCTGTATTCTATTCTATTCTATTTTCATTCCATTCTTTATTCTATTCTGTTTTCATTCCATCCTTTTCTTCTATTCTATTTTTATTCCATCCTGTATTCTATTCTATTCTATTCTATTTTCATTCCATTCTTTATTCTATTCTATTTTCATTCCATCCTGTATTCTATTCTATTCTATTTTCATTCCATTCTTTATTCTATTCTATTTTCATTCCATCCTTTATTCTATTTCTATTTTCATTCCATCTTTTATTCTATTCTATTTCTTTTTCTATTCTAATAATGCCACACTCCTGTATGTTCTGTTCTGCCTCTGTTTTGCAGGCTGCGGGGAGAGAATCCACGGTGGTGTTTTTTCCCTGAGCCCCTGACGCTTTCTCAGAGTTACAACGATAACAGCAATGTGCATTAGTTTAAAGCGAATATGCGATCCCTCACGGGCTAAAACAGATAGCTGTAAAGTTGCAGAAAGCAGCGAGCAGCTGCCTGCTTCGTAGACAGAAGCCGAGTGAAAATCTCAACCTTAACAAATCATTTGCTCCAACGTTCAGCTGATAAAAACCCAGCCAAGACGGATGGGAACCTTGGCTTGATTTGACTTATCTTCTGCATTGATGAAGTCAGGAATATGTTCCTAGTATCTCAAAATATCTAGGATATAAAATAAGTGGGCTGACAGATGCTTGAGCATTATTCATTACTAAAAGTAGGCACTCCAGGCCTCTTCACTGTGTTTTTCTCCGCTGTTATACTAGAAGTGATCCGGCCATCGTTCCGCGGGAAAATGTCGACGGATGTCAGAGGAAATTATCCGAATTCTGACTTGCAAGTTGCAGGGAATAAATTAAATTAAACATGGAAGAGGAACAGGGGACTAGCTTATGGAGGAAAAAGCATCATGCCATATTCTAGATCGGGGGGTCCGCAAATGTTTTAAAGAGGGGGCCGATTCACGGTCCCTCAGACGGTTGGGGGGGCGTGGCTAGGTGGTCATGTGACTGGGTGGGCGTGGCCAATTTTAGCAGCGCGTTCCGCCTTTGTCCTTGCTGTACTTGCCCCTCCCCTATTACCTGCTGGCCCTGGATCATGTGGCCATGAAAAAGTCTGTTTTTAAAGTGTTTTTAAAGCGTTTTTAAAGACTTTTAAAGCACTACTTTTCAAGCTGGCAGCAGAGCTGGTACGCGCAGGTCATAGGAAGAGGGCGTATGAGCCTGGCTCAAGGCATCTCTTTTCCTCCTAGATTCAGACGATTTTGATCCTGCTTCTACCAAGAGCAAGTACGACTCCATGGATTTTGATAGTTTACTCAAAGAGGCGCAACGGAGCTTCCGAAGGTAACGCTCAGCGTGGCATAGAAGAGCGGAAAGCTGCGGGATGCCCCGCCGAGAATCGTGCCGTACCGTCGTAGCCCGCAACGAAGTCGCCCTGCGTCTCCTCCTCCTCTGCGTTTCTCCCTTACACAAAAACCAACGACGTCGTTTTACGTGGACACAAGTTAGAGGCAGACGAAGAGAGGGAGCCGGGAGTTTTCACGCCACGAGTGAAACCTCTTTTTAAGTTTCGGTGCTGCTTTTCCCAGGCGGAAGGAGGTGGTTGGGTTTTTGATAAGGGGCAAGCAGTTCCAGAGAGATCAAAACTTAGAAAATATGTACATAACGGCGCGTTTTTTGTTTTTGTTTTTTCTTTCCCGAACGGAGCAAATCGAACCGTTAGCTGCTGGCATCTAAGATAAACACAACTGTGTGTTGGGTGCTTCATTCTGTTTTATTTAAATTCCCGTAAAGCAAGTTTTCCCACACATTGGGTTTTTTTGATAGGATGACCATCTCAAAAGAGAACTGCGGATACTGCAAAACCCACCGTCCGTTCTTGTGTTGTTGTCAGGGGAGAAAAGCAAAGAAACAGTGGAAGGTTGAAAAAACATCAAGGGGATTTTAAACGTGTGCTGTTTTAATTGTGACTTCCATTTTGTGTGTGTGCGTGTGTGTGTCCAAAACAGAGTGATCTAACAGGGAAACGTCAAGACCCTCTTTATTAGCCATCAGCCTGTGGGATAGTTTTTCTTTCTTCCTTCCTTCTTTCTTTCTTCCTTTCTTTCTCTCTCGCTTTCTTCCTTCCTTCTTTCTTTCTTCTTTCTTTCTTTCCTTCCTTCCTTCTTCCTTCCTTGCTTCCCCCCCTCTCCTTCTTCCTTCCTTCTTTCTTTCTTTCCTTCCCTCCCTCTCCTTATTTCTTCCTTCCTTCCTCCCTCCCTTCCTTATTTCATACCCTTCCTTTCCTTCTTTCTTTCTTTCTTTCTTTTTCTTTCTCTCTTTTTTCTTTCTTCCTTCCTTCCTTCCTTCCTTGATGAACCCACACGGTGTTATTCTACAAAACGGTTGTGGGTAAACCTTCACGGAGAAAAGGAGAAAAGAATGTAACCGTCGACATTTGAGAATGCAGTCAAGTATTTACACTTGTTAAACGGAGTATTTTTATTTTGTGTACATAGGGTACGAGAAAATGACCCTCCCTCCCTCCCTCTCTCTCTCTCTCTCTCCCTCTCTCTTTCTCTCTCTCTCTCTTTTTGTTAGAGCTATGCACTGTAAATGCCGCATTCTTTTAAAGAAGAAACTAAACTGCTGATTTTTTTCTTAATCGAGACTATTCAAATGTAATTATTATACAAGGCGAAACAATATTGTACACTAACGTATTTAGGAAGCTGAACTTAACGCTTATCTATATTTGATTGTTAAAAGAAGAAGAAAAAGTAAAAGTGTGCAAGTGAATGTATGAATGTGTGCACTGGATGGGGAAAATGTGGATGTTTCACCATCTTCCTTTCTTTAATGGTCAGAATTCAGCCAAAGTTAAGAATATTCAAAAGTCCCTCTTGCACAATTATCACTTTCATCTCAGCCAGTGGTAGCTCCCAATAGGATTGTTATTTGCGCTGGTAATGTTAAGGCAGGTTGAATAGAGATGTACCAGGTCAAAGATACAGATTAGAGATTCACAAAGCCTCTGCTTCTCCTCCTCCTTCTCCTCCCTTCTTCTATTCTCTCTTCTTTTCTTCTCCTTCTCCTTCTTCCTTCCTCCTTTCTTCTCCTCCTCCTTCTCCTCCTCCCTTCTTATCTCTTCTCCTCCTCTTCCTCGCCTCCTCCTTCCTCTCCTTCTCCTCCTCCCTTCTTCTCTCTTCTTTTCTTCTTTTCCTTCTTCCTCCTCCTCCTTCTCCTCCTCCCTTCTTCTCTCTTCCCCTCCTCCTCTTCACCTCCTCCTTCCTCTCCTTCTCCTCCTCCTCCCTTCTCTCTTCTTTTCTTCTTCTCCTCCTTCTCCTTCTTCTCCTGCTCCTCGTCCCTTCTTCTATCTTTCCTCCCTTCTTCTCCTCCTCCTTCACCTCCTCCCTCCTTCTCTCTCCTCCTCTTCCTCTCCTCCTCCTTCCTCTCCTCCTCCTCACTTCTTCTCTCTTCTTTTCTTCTCCTCCTTCTCCATCTTCTTCCTTCCTCCCTTTGGCCTCTTGCTTGCTGAAAACGCATCGGATGCCTTTGTCTGGATTAGAATTGGGAATTGGGTGTGTCTAGTTTAATGGGGGGGAAAAGGACTAGGGGAGACATGAGAGCAGTCTTCCAATATTTGAGGGGTTGCCACAAAGAAGAGGGGGGTCAACTTATTCTCCAAAGCACTTGAAGGCAGGACAAGAAGCGATGGGTGGAAACTAATCAAGGAGAGAAGCAATCTAGAACCAAAGAGGAATTTCCTGACAGTGAGAAGAATTAATCAGTGGAACAGAAGTTGCCTCCAGAAGTTGCGAATGCTCCAACACTGGAGGTTTTTAAAGAAGTGATTGGATAACCACTTGTTTGAAATGGTCTAGGATTTCCTACTTGAGGAGAGGGTTGGACTAGAAGACCTCCAAGGTCCCTTCCAACTCGGATATTCTGTTATTCAGAATAAAAATGTGCTTTAAATCAGGAGAGAGAGAGAGAGAGAGAGAACATTCTACACCTTCCAGGATTACTAATGTCCTGACTTGAATTAGTGAAATTACTGGATGAGGAAGCTGAAAGTGTTTCCTGAAGAAATACTTCTGGTTATTTACAAGGGTCACTGTGGTTATCAGGAAAGTGATCTCCACCAATGTGACTGGAGGATTTTCTAGAGATGGCATCTATGCATTCAGAGACAGATGGCCCATCAATCTTGATAACATTATCCAGAAGCCTAACTCGATATACAACAGAAACCCCAAGTTAGTAGCTATGTTAACTACCGTTAGCAAGAGGCTCTTGAGAACTGAGATAAGATCTAACACGCAAGAGAACAACTAACAGAATAGTCAGAACAACTAACAAGGAAGGACAAGAAACAACAGATGGAGACTTAACGAAGGAGAGAGGCAACCTAGAATTAAGGAGAAACTTCCTGACAGTGAGGACAATTAACCAATGGAACAGAAGTTCCCACCAGAAGTCGTGGGTTCTCCATCACTGGAGGTTTTGAAGAAGAAACTGCCCCTTGTCTCAAATTGTACAGAGTTTCCTGCTTGAGCATGAGGTTGGACTAGAAGACCTCCAAGGCCCCTTCCAACTCGACTGAGAAGCTTTGTTGTGGTTGGTTTAACTTCTAGTACTATTCGGCCCCATAGATATCAGTGAGATAGTTCATCACAAAGTTTGCAATGCAGCTTGTCTGAACTTAACACTGCTTTCCTCTTTACACTCTCATTTAACGTGATTTTTGGTGCAAATCTGCCTGGGAATCGGATTTATCTTAACTTTGCCTGGATCCTGACTTTTTTTTCAAATCTCAACCACCTAGGTACAACTAATATCTCTATTTTTCCTCCCTCCCTCCCCTTTTTTTGCATAACTTTAGTGCTTTTATATACATAACATTTATTAAAGTGTGTGGGGTGGGGGGGTGGTGGCAGATATTTCTCTTTTTTTTTTCTAGAAGATCTCATTATTTTATTGACTGTTTCTTAAAGTGTAATCAAGATCAGTTTTTATTTTATGTATTGATAGTTTCAAAACATATATATATATATATATATATATATATATATATATATATATATATATATATATATATATATATATATATATATATATATATATATATATATATATATATATATATATATGCTTTCTTTTCACTGCTGTGACTTTAATTTGATAAAACAAATTGTGGTGGGACAGAGCACAGATCTGCTTTTTTAAATTATGCTGTGTTTCTGAACCCCCTTCTCTTGAAGCCAGTAATCATTTCATTGGCCGCGTTCAATGATTTTAAATGTCTACATCTGCAATTCATTCCTTGGTTTACTGAAAGAGGCATATTTATCAGTTGTGATTAACTATTTATTATAAATTATGAGGTGACTAAAATAATAATAAAAAAAAGGCCAGTGGAAATTTTATACCTAAGATGCACACCCTATTGTAAGGTTGTTAAAATGTATATTAAGTTTTTTTTTTAATGTCTCTTTTTTCCCCCCCTTACGAAACTGTTGCTCTTCCCTTCCCTTTTATTATGATTTAGCTATGCACTATTATGGCCTTAGAAGCCCCCATAAATCTGTGGGAGCTTTTCAGAATCGTCATATCCATTCGTAGGTTTTGGGGCTGACATAGTAAAAAGCTGCTAAAAAGAACGCATTTGTGCGGCCCGCCATCTCATTCACATCTTTGTCTGTCCGAGTCATCATCGTCCATTGCTTCACTGGATTTCAACTACACACACACACCGTTGCAAAATGAGTCTTCCTGTTACATCTTCCCGTTCATGGGGTTGAGAGAGGTGTCCGAGGACAGGTGGAGGCAGTGGTGAAATTCATTTTTTTTACTACCGGTTCGGTGGGTGTGGCGTGGCAGGGGAAGGATACTGCAAAATCCCCATTCTCTCCACTCCAGGGGAAGGATACTGCAAAATCTCCATTCTCTCCACTCCAGGGGAAGGATACTGCAAAATCTCCATTCTCTCCACTCCAGGGGAAGGATACTGCAAAATCCCCATTCCCTCCCCACTCCAGGGGAAGGATACTGCAAAATCTCCAATCCCACTCCATCTGGGGCCAGCCAGAGGTGACATTTGCCGGTTCTCCAAACTACTCAAAATTTCCGCTGCCGGTTCTCCAGAACCAGTCAGAACTTGCTGAATCCCATCTCTGCTTTAGACTAAAATGCCCCATAGTTTTTTTGCTACTCGTCATGTTGATAGGGCCTGGTGTTGATCCTTGAAGGAGACCATCAAGATTTGGAGATCATGAAATGGCCCTCACTCCGTATACATGCGGAGCCTTTTCCTCCTTGATGTCTAAGGAGATTTCTCCCATCATCCAGGTCCCGATTGTCCCGAAGATGCTTTTTTTTTTCCAGGAGGCAACTGAACTTTCTTGTTTTTCTTTGAAGATGTTCCACTTCTCATCCAAGAAGCTTCCTTCAGCGGATTCCCCAAAAAGAAGCCACCAATTCCTTTACAGAGAGGACAGAAAAAGGATCCGGAAATCTTTCAGGATGAGAAAAATGGAGTCCCTGTCTCATCTTGATTTGATTTGATTTAATAAATTTATAGGCCGCCCGATCCCAAAGGACTCCGGGCGGCTTAGAGAAAATAAATTTTAAAAAAGTGAAGAGTTAAAAAAAAAATCTTCTTGGGTGAGAAGCCAAAGGCCTTCAGAGAAAAACGAGAAGAGTCCAGTGACCTATTGGGGAAAAAAACACACCACCCTTGGGCCTTTTCTTTCTTGCTCGTTCCCAGGGTTAGAGATAGGTGGGATTCAGCCTGTTCGGACTGGCTCGGGAAAACCGAATGCTAATTTTACATCTGGTTCTCCAAACCGGGTAGTTCCAAGGAATGACTGGCCAGGCCCATCCTGCTCCACCCCTCCAAGGAGTCTCCACTCAGCCTGTTTTGGATGCCAGGTAAGTGCGGAGGCTCTGGGAGGGTGAAAAACAGCCCTCCTGGAAGTTCCAGAAGTCTGGAAAAGGGCCCGTTTCAGGTCTCCGGAGCTCGGGGTGGCTATTTTCACCCTCCTAAGGCTGGAGGAAAGGCACTGGAGCTTAGGGGGGGGGCAAAAACGTGCCCCCCCCAACCCCGAGGTGCAGGAGGCTGAGTAGGCCACACCCACCCAGCAACCGGGCAGAGGACTCCTTGCTAAAAGTTTTCAATCCCACCGCTGGTTAGAGAGAAGGGCAAGCGTTTTTAAGGAAAGATACATTCACACATGACCTGTCCTGCTTAGTCTTTTTACTGGAGCAAGCGCCAGGCTCCAGGAGAATCGAAATAAGTCCACCTCCCATCGCTTTCGTCCCTGAGCCGGTACGAGAAAGGAAGAGGAGGGAAAATTGCTTTGCTTCGGCAAAGCGATATAATAATGTGGTCTCCTTTTTTCCCCCCAAAGCGATCAAACCTCTGATTTTTGGAGCCAAAAGAAAAAAAGCCAGGACGACTCTTTCCTCCAGATGCAGCGGGGAATTTGGCTCCCAGGGGTGGGTGGGCTGAGATCACAGCAAATCCTACTTTATTTGGGGAGGGTAGGACAGCCTGGTCCCTTGGCATTTCTTCCTTCTGCCTTCCATTCAAAACACTCTCCGATCATCCAAGCCACAGCAATAGCAGTTAGACTTATATACCGCTTCATAGGGCTTTCAGCCCTCTCTAAGCGGTTTACAGAGTCAGCATATTGCCCCCAACAACAATCCGGGTCCTCATTTTACCCACCTCGGAAGGATGGAAGGCTGAGTCAACCTTGAGCCGGTGAGATTAGAACCGCTGAACTGCAGATAACAGTCAGCTGAAGTGGCCTGCAGTACTGCACCCTAACCACTGCGCCACCTCAGCTCTTATAGCAGATTTGGAAGGGTGGAAGTTGAGTAGCAAAAAGTTTTACGAGTCTGCATGTAAAGCACAAGCGGCTCTTACAATTACAGATAGCCCGTCCTTGTAACTTAAAATGGTCCGTTTAGTGGCCATCCAAAGTTGCAACGGCATTGAGGAAAACGTTGACTTATTACGACCATTGTGGCATCCCCCGTGGTCCAAATTCAGACGCCTGGCAGCCGACTCGTCGTTAGGACGGTCCGGGGTCACGTGATCCCTCTTTTTGCGACCTTCTGACCAGCAAGGGGGGGAAGCCCGATTCACTTAACAACCCCCCCCCCAAGTGGCTAGCTTATCCACGGCAGCGATTCACTTCACCGCCGTGGTGAGGGAGGTTGTAAAACAGGACAAAAACTGGCTGAACCAAATCTCTCCCTTGACAAGGGAGCTCTGTCATAGTCGTAAGTCAAGGATCACCTATGAAAGGATGCTGGAACTCAGAATTCAGAAGGAGTTGGCTGGCGGTCATTAAAAGGCGCGGGTGGTTGGGAGCTGAGCTCACGCCATCCGACCCGTGGGCTGATGGACGCTTGTGCCCTTTAATAAAATTAAACCCCGGTTATTAGTCTCCTTTTGACTTTTCATTCACCCTTCTTCTCCTGCCAAAGAGACCCGAGTAATTCATTTTAAGCAGGACTGATATTAACTCGAGTTCACTTAATTCCTGGTCGGTTGGCGCTTATCACTTTGTCGAAACTCCCGGCATCCTCACCAGTGGTGGGTTTCAAAAAATCTTTGGAACCTCTTCTGTAGGTGTGGCCTGCTTTCCAGGTCCACTGGTGGAACCTCTTCTAACCAGTTCGGTAGATTTGACGAACCGGTTCTACCGAACCGGTGCGAACCGGTAGGAACCCACCTCTGATCCTCACCTGTCTCAATTCGCCAAGCCAAATAGCTACTCCTCATTCCATCACCCGCATTTTCTGTTCTTGAAGATCCCACTCTGTCTTGTTCTGTGTGCTTGCTCTCTCTCTCTGCCTCATTTTGTCTTTGTATTTCGAAGTAGGTAGATAGCAATAATAATAATAATAATATGAATAATAATAATATGAATAATAATAACAATAAAAAAGAACTTTTTCACGAGTTCTGTTTGCATACTGTAGCACCCACTCAATCTCTCTGCAGCTCTTGCCGTCAATTGCTTTGTAGGATGAAGATACAGGTATTTTAACTTTCGATTGTGTGAATGCCAAACTAAACGTTTACAGCTTTTTTTCTTTCTTTCTTTCCCTTTCTTTTTTTTTCTTTTTCTTTCTTTCTTTCTTTCTGGATTTTGAGTGTCTTCTATTGTAATGGGGAGGAGAAGAAGAAAAAAAAAAGCAATAAATTATTTTTTAAGAAACGGAGGCTTCGTGTAACATGTGTTCAAGAACCAGTCTGCTATCAAAATGTATAGATCAGTGTTTCTCAACCTTGGCAACTTGAAGATGTCTGGACTTCAACTCCTAGAATTCCCCAGCCAGCGAATGCTGGCTGGGGAATTCTGGGAGTTGAAGTCCGGACATCTTCAAGTTGCCAAGGTTGAGAAACACTGGTATAGATCATGATTTCTTTAAACCCAACAAAAGCTTAGATTTTTCAGTAAAACAGGAATTGAGTTTACATGTAGCACTAATCTTATGATATGCCACACATGTAGGATATGGCTCGTTTGCCATGTCGGATAAATTCCACCGCCATTATGATAATTTATTCAACTAATATATATATTATATTAGAGTTGTGTGTGTGTGTGTTCCAGCATAACTCTGAAACGCCTCGAGCAATTTAAACCAAACTTGGTACACAGATGACGTACTCTCTGGAAACAAATACTGTCGGGGTAAGACACCCCTAAAATCCCTCTGGATGTGTGTTCTGTTAAGATACAGCCTGTTGTGCCTTAAAATGGCTTCTACTGTACTGCCGTAAAATGGCTTCTGTGCAGTGCAGTGGAGTTGCCATGATAACAGCGTCACAGTACTCCACAAGGAGACTCCTTCTGGGAAGGGGGAAAATCCAACATTAGAAATTATGTTTGGTCCGGACATTTTCCCCCTATCAATAGATACTGGGGCAATGCCGGGTTATCGGCTAGCCATGATGGAAAAAAAACAGTTCAATTCTAGCCACTTTTCTACCTTTTCTGGTTCCTTAGAGAAGTGTTTCCATCTGAAATCCCTGGAAATGCTTCTCGGTTAGAAATAGTGTCGTTTTAATTCTGAACATCAAACATCGAGCCAAGGTGGCGCAGTGGTTAAATGCAGCACTGCAGGCTACTGCTAGATCAGCAGGTCAGCGGTTCAAATCTCACCGGCTCAGGGTTGACTCAGCCTTCCATCCTTCCGAGGTGGGTAAAATGAGGACCCAGATTGTTGGGGGCAATATGCTGACTCTCTGTAAACCGCTTAGAGAGGCCTGAAAGGCCTATGAAGCGGTATATAAGTCTACTGCTATTGCTATTGCTATTACATTTTCTCACGAAACCAAATAACTGATTTTTAAAGACCTCTCTGCTCGTAAAACCAAGCAAAAGAAGTTTCAAGCAGTCTCTTAAGTCTTGATTGGTTTTTAATTATTGTTTGGTCCTAAAAAGTGATTTTAAAAATGGTTGCTAAAAAAGAAAGAAAGAAAAAGAACCTGATATGGTGCTGTTGTTTGCCTTTCAACCCCTCCAAAAAACAAAAAATCCCAAGGGATTCCCCCCTCACCTGTCTAGAATTGGAGGCATGCAAACACGAGTATATTTACTATGCTTTTCCCACGTCCCTGGGTCAAAAACCTTCCTTCTTCCCAAACCTCCTTCAAGTTATCACACATTGCATTTCACATTCCCAAATTGCAGCATGGCTCTCTATGACTTTTAGCTAACAGCCTTAGAACTTTGGCGACACAATGGGGGTGAGTATGGCATCTGCCAGGAGAAGAGAATAGAGTAATGCCAGAGTTTGTTGCAGAAAAATCGAATCCAGAAGACACACACAGGTAACTGATTCAGCAGGATTCATTAACTTCTTTATATCCATAATAACAACATGAATAAATTGAATTGAATTGAATTTATTGCATTTATATGCCGCCCTTTTCCCCGAAGGGGACTCAGGGCGGCTCACAATCCAAATCACAATGTACAAATGTACAATACCCACAGCAGATTCTTCCAACGTGTTAGAGAGGTTGGTTTCCAGTTTCAATTCAGAGAGCAGACAAGTCCAGATTAGTTTCGTTTCAGAGCTCAGAGCTTAATACAGCTAAGCCACGCCCAGACTTCTTACTTAAGTTTCTGTTTCCAAATAAGCCTCATTGTCTGACCTTGTTACCATGCCTCTGCCAGTTCATGAATATTCTGACAGAATAGACTGGAATAGAATAGAATATGGAAAGAATAGAGTAGAACAGAACAGAATAAAATAGATAAGAAATCGTAATAGAATGGAATGGAATAAGAAATTAAAATGGAATAGAATAGAATATGGAAAGAGTAGAATAGAATAGAATATGGAAAGAATAGAGTAGAACAGAACAGAATAAAATAGATAAGAAACAGTAATAGAATGGAATGGAATGGAATAAGAAATTGGAATGGAATAGAATAGAATATGGAAAGAGTAGAGTAGAATAGAATAGAATATGGAAAGAATAGAGTAGAATAGAACAGAACAGAATAAAATAGATAAGAAATCGTAATAGAATGGAATGGAATGGAATAAGAAATTAAAATGGAATAGAATATAATATGGAAAGAGTAGAGTAGAACAGAACAGAATAAAATAGATAAGAAATCGTAATAGAATGGAATGGAATAAGAAATTGGAATGGAATAGAATAGAATAGAATATGGAAAGAGTAGAGTTGAATAGAATAGAATATGGAAAGAATAGAGTAGAACAGAACAGAATAAAATAGATAAGAAATCGTAATAGAATGGAATGGAATGGAATAAGAAATTAAAATGGAATAGAATAGAATATGGAAAGAGTAGAGTAGAATAGAATAGAATATGGAAAGAATAGAGTAGAACAGAACAGAATAAAATAGATAAGAAATAGTAATAGAATGGAATGGAATGGAATAAGAAATTGGAATAGAATAGAATAGAATATGGAAAGAGTAGAGTTGAATAGAATAGAATATGGAAAGAATAGAGTAGAACAGAACAGAATAAAATAGATAAGAAATCGTAATAGAATGGAATGGAATGGAATAAGAAATTAAAATGGAATAGAATAGAATATGGAAAGAGTAGAGTAGAATAGAATAGAATATGGAAAGAATAGAGTAGAACAGAACAGAATAAAATAGATAAGAAATAGTAATGGAATGGAATGGAATAAGAAATTGGAATGGAATAGAATAGAATAGAATATGGAAAGAGTAGAGTTGAATAGAATAGAATATGGAAAGAATAGAGTAGAACAGAACAGAATAAAATAGATAAGAAATAGGAATAGAATAGAATGGAATGGAGTAAGAAATTGGAATGGAATAGAATAGAATAGAATATGGAAAGAATAGAGTAGAATAGAACAGAACAGAATAAAATAGATAAGAAATAGTAATAGAATAGAATGGAATGGAGTAAGAAATTGGAATGGAATAGAATAGAATAGAATATGGAAAGAATAGAGTAGAATAGAACAGAACAGAATAAAATAGATAAGAAATAGTAATAGAATAGAATGGAATGGAGTAAGAAATTGGAATGGAATAGAATAGAATAGAATAGAATAGAATAGAATAAGGAAAGAATAGAGTAGAATAGAACAGAACAGAACAGAATAAAATAGATAAGAAATAGTAGTAGAATAGAATGGAATGGAGTAAGAAATTGGAATGGAATAGAATAGAATAGAAATCTTTATTGGCCACGTTTGATTGGACACACAAGGAATTTGTCTTCGGTCCATAGGCTCTCAGGGTACATAAAAATAAATTCATCAAGAATCATAAAACACAGCACTTGGTGATAGTCCTAGGATATTAAATAAACAATTAAAATCATATTAGGAAACTAAATAAAACAATATAAATCATAAAGATACAAGCAACAAGGTTACATTCACACGTGCCAGGAGATGGGTAATAGGAGGGATGAGAAGAAGAATAGTCTTAGTGAATAGTTTGACCGTGGTGAGGGAATTATTTGTTTATGGCGTTCAGGAAAAAAACTGTCCTTGTGTCTAGTTGTCTTGCTGTGCAGTGCTCCATAGCGTCGTTTTGAGGGTAGGAGTTGGAACAATTGATGTCCAGGATGTGCAGGATTATCAAACCATCGCCACTACAACCAAACCATTCTTTCCTAATGCACAAATGACTAGTAACTAAGGGAAGGGCCACACAAAATTGAGGATACAAAAAATATCAATTGGTCCCAAATATCTACTGTATAAGCCACTCCAACCCCTTCTGAGTAGAGGTCACAAGGCAGGAAAGAGTCATTTCTGCAATTCTAGCAATGCAGTAATTTGGGACGGTTTGGAGGAAGGGGAGCAAATATAAAATGAAACCATAATATCCCTTTAGAGATGAGCTCCAATAGGCAGTGATTATCTCCCTCCTTTTGGGGATAGCCGTAATGAGTTACTGTAGTAGAAGCCCAATCTATAAATGACCTAGAATAACTGTGTAATATGATGACTCTAAATTTGTCTCGATGTGACCGGCATTTTCAATAATGTGAAACCACTGATTTCCTGCAACTCCTAGGAAATCTAGTACAGGGCGAAAGAAATGGCTGCGGCAGGAAGGATAAGCTCTCCGGGTGGAGAGATTGGGTGTCCCTGCCATCTTCGACCTCTACACTGTTATGAGGTTTTCTTCAAGACTCCGTCGGAGGACAATTACCTGTGATTTTCTCACTTTTTTAAAAAGTGCAAAGTTCATCGGGCTTGCAGTACAAAATAAAGGGATCAAATCGTTCTGACCGAGGCTTCCAAAGAGCCTGAAGCCAACTCCTTGTCCCGACAAAAAACCCTTCTATTAATTTGCTGTGAATTCTGCTCATCCACATCCAGCAAAGGGAGGATTTACAGTCACAGACCTTCTCTGGCTTGGAGAGATAACAGGCCAATATCTGCAAAACTTGGCCAGGAATCTTGGAGGGTCACGAACCAATTAAGCAAACTAATGGTCTCCTGCAAACTCCACTCCCCTTTTGCTCCTCTTTTATTCCCTCTGGGAGGGGCCATTCATAGTCCACCTCTGGCCTTACTCCCAAGTTGACCCCTGTTCTTTAGCTGTTCCCTTCGTCTGGCAACACTGCGCATGCACACACTGGGAACAGGCTCCAGCTGTCCTTCTGCCCCACTGATGTCTGACTCTGAAGGCAGCTGATAACTATCAGATGGCCCTGGTCTCCTTTCTGCCTCCGACACAGAGCCCTCCTCAGAGCCTTCCCCAGACTCCAGGACTGGCCCATCTTCCTCCCCAACCTCCTCACTTCCGACTCTGCTGCCAGCTCCCCTGGCCATTGGTGGGCCACAACACAAATGTTTCAATCTATCTTCTTCAACCTTGAACTAAGGAGAAATTTCCTGACAGTGAGAACAATGAACCAGGAGAAGAACTTGCCTCCAGAAGTTGTGAATATTCCAACACTGGAAGTTTTTAAGAAGATGCTGGATAACCATTTGCCTGAAGTGGTGTAAGGTTTCCTGCCTAAGGAGGGGGTTGGACTAGAAGACCTCCAAGGTCCACCCCCCAACTCTGTTATTCTGTAATTCAGAATAACACCTGTATTCTATGCCCATCATGCAAACACTTGGGGGCATTTTATGCACGTATAGAAAAGGATCTATGCAGATTCTCAATCATCCAGGTCATGATTGTCGCAAAGCTGCTTTTTTCCCCTCTTCCAAAAGGCACCTGGACATTCTTTTTCTTTGTAAACGTTTTGCTTCTCATACCAGAATCTTCTTGAACTGAAGAAGCTCGGATGGGAAGCGAAACAGTTTCAGGAAAAATCTGAAGAAATTCCAGTTTTGGAACAGTGGTGGAATTCATTTCCTTGACTACTGGTTCTGTGGGCATGGCTTGGTGGGCATGGAAGGGGAAGGATACTGCAAAATCCCCATCCCCTCCCTACTCCTGGGGAAAGGATTTTGCAAAATAGCAATAGCAATAGCAGTAGACTTATATACCGCTTCATAGGCCTTTCAGGCCTCTCTAAGCGGTTTACAGAGAGTCAGCATATTGCCCCCAACAATCTGGGTCCTCATTTTACCCACCTCGGAAGGATGGAAGGCTGAGTCAACCCTGAGCCGGTGAGATTTGAACCGCTGACCTGCTGATCTAGCAGTAGCCTGCAGTGCTGCTTTTAACCACTGCGCCACCTTGGCTCTCACCCCTATTCAACTACTCAACATTTCTGCTACTGGTTCTCCAGAACCTGTCAGAATCTACTGAATTTCACCCCTGCTTTGGAACAAGTATAGAAAAAATAGGGATTTCCCCTGAGCAGAATATTTCCAACAAAATATTCGTTCAGAAAGTGTGCTAAAAATTTGCAGTAGGTAGGATGTCTCTTTGTAGGCAAAATGAGACACCTGCCAGAAAACCACCAAGCTCAGAGAGAGCCAAGGACCCCTCATTTCCACCCTGAGCTACAAATATTCTTCTTTATTGTAAGCAAATAGCTTGATTACTTTTTACATAAAGGCTTGAGTCAATGCTACCCATTTTCTAACTGGACGCAGTTATGTATGATTAGCCACCTCTGGGTTAGAGTTCTTAATTTTACCTTTCTTTAATTCAGCATTTGCTACTTACTGGTTTGCAGGAGCAAAGAAATGACTAAGAGTTAACAACCTTGGCTGATCTTGAGAGAAGCTAAGCAGACTCGGACCCGGTTAATCCGAGAAAAGGAAGATATTACTGCGTGTCTCTTATTATTCACAAGACGACTGGCAATAGCATCTCTAGAAGGGGAATTAATTCCTTCATCATCTTATGATATCTGCAAAGTCCTTGGAGGGATCAGACCCGTTCCCTTGAAATGGAAAATTCCAGAAAAATCCCAGGATTTAGGCTAGACCGAGAAGCGCAAAAGGAAATGAAGCCACCATTATGGCAGAGGGTAACAGCAAACCACTTTTGTAGGCTTGCCAAGAAGGTGACATGGATTCAAGTCGATCAGAATAGAGCTGGAAGGGACTTTGGAGGTCTTCTAGTCCAGCCCCCTGCTCAAGCAGGAGATCCTACCCTGTTTCCCCCAAAATAAGACCCAACTGGAAAATAAACCCTAGCATGATTTTCCAGGATGCTCATAATATAAGCCCTATTCCAAAATAAGACCCAGTTAAGATGCATTTAGTTCTGTATTTCCCAGAAAATAAGGCCTAACCAGAAACGAAGCCCCAATGAGTCCTTTGGAGCAAAAATTAATATAAGACCCAGTCTTATTTTTGAGGAAAGAGGCTATTCCACTTCAGACAAGTGATTGTCCAGTCTCTTCTTCAAAACCTGCAATGATGGAGCAACCACAACTTCTGGAGGCAAGTTGTTCCACTGACTAATTTTTCTGTCGGGAAATTTCTCCTTAGTTCTACGTTGCTTCTCTCCTTGATTAGTTTCCATCCGTTGCTTCAAATTTAAGTTCAAACTTAAAGTTATTTAAAGTTATAAAATAGACTTCACCTGGGTGTTTTCTACAGAGCTTTAAGCTTCCATTCTGAAGGAGGGGGGATTATACCAAGGAGACGTATGTGTTTTCTCCTGATAATGTGCCTCGGCAGAAACTTTTGATACCATCTGGTTGCGTGGCTTAATCCATTTCCTTCTGAATTGTAAGATTCACAAGGAAATCTTACGGAGAACTGACCTTGAGGAAGAGATGAAAGGGACATTAAGGGAAGAAGGAAGCTGGGAGCCATGGCGGTTGGAGAAAATGTCACGCCATCTTGAAATAGAGAGAAGAAGGGAGAGGGAGAAACCTGGGCAGGATTTCAAGGTTCGGTTATTCTACCTTACAATGAGATAAGGTTCGCGGTGGCTCAGTGGCTAAGATGCTGAGCTTGTCGATCAGAAAGGCTGACAGTTCGCCGGTTCAAATCCCTAGCGCTGGGTAACAGAGTGAGCTCCCGTGACTTGTCCCAGCTTCTGCCAACCTAGCAGTTCGAAAGCACATTAAAAAATGCAAGTAGACAAATAGGAACCACCTTTGGTGGGAAGGAAACAGCATTCCATGCACCATCGGTGTTTAGTCATGCCGGCCACATGACCACGGAGACGTCTTCGGACAGCGCTGGCTCTTCGGCTTTGAAACGGAGATGAGCACCGCCCCCTAGAGTCGGGAACGACTAGCACATATGTGCCAGGGGAACCTTTACCTTATGGGATACCACATTTCTGGAAGGGTGGCTGTGTCTGATTTTTCACCCACTCTAGCACGAAGAGCTAAAAGGGACACCATTGTCCTTGCAGTGCAGAAAGCAGGAAATGAAGCCATCCGGAAATTGCAAGTCTCTTTCTCTTCCTTGCCGCCTCTCATTATACCCTATTTTCATCATGATCGAATTTTCTGGCATTGGCAGTGGCACAAGTATGCAGGAACAACCTTGACCAAAACCCGGAGGTGGAGAAACAGGGACTTTAGTTCTGGGAAAGGGGAAAGCGTGAGGCAAAAAAACAACAACTCCAAATAACGCATCCCTCATCCTGTTGGGTATAAGGACTGGGGCAAGAAATCTGTGGGACTTCCATGTTTCTGTTATTATAATCTACAACGATCAAGCAGTATTCTTATGAGGTCTGTTCCCTGGCCCGGCTTCCTTTGATGGGCTAACAGCAGCTTATCCCTTATTTGGAATGTGATAAGACTTTAGATACCGATCGACAGAGTTGAGAGAATCCCTGATGCCACCAGGCTCGAAATTTTGGCCTTGGACAACCTGGAACTACGCAAACTAAGGGTCGGACCAAAGCGTAGTACACAAAATTGTCTACTACAACATCCTACTGTCAACGACTTCTTCAGCTTCAACCGCAATAATACTCTCCGTGAGCAAACAATCGATACAAACTCAAGGTCAACCGCTCCAAACTCGATTGCAGAAAATGCGACTTCAGCAAAAAGAGTGGTCAAGAATTCTTCTGCCACATACCTCCCAACGGCCGATAAGATCTCACAGGATGGGCCTTCTCCGGGTGCCGTCAACCAGACAATGTCAGCTGGTGACTCCTCGGGGGAGGGCCTTCTCTGTAGCTGCTCCGACCCTATGGAACGATCTACCCACTAGAGATCCGGACCCTTCCCACTCTCTCGGCCTTCCGAAAGGCTACTAAAACCTGGCTATTCCGGCAGGCCTGGGGCTGTTGACCTCATGAATGAGGTCCAGCCCCGCCTACATTGAGTGCATGATGATGTTTTTTAATCTGCTTTTCTTCTCTATTTTTAATTTTTATCCTTTTTTTAGAGTTGTATTTCTGTAAGCCGCCCAGAGTACTTCGGGATTGGGCGGCATATAAATTCATTAAATTTGAATTTGAATTTGGAATGCTCTACCTGACTCCGTTGTCACAGCCTCAAACCCCCCAAAACTTTAACCTTAAATTGTCTAACGTTGACCTCACCCCATTCCCTAAGAGGTCCGTAAAGGAGGCGTGCATAAGCGTACCAGTGTGCCTTCCGCCCCTGTCCTGCTGTCCCCATTTATTTGTGTTCATTTCCTTTGTTTGTGTCCATCTTCACACTTACACCTATTACCTGGTAGTTGTTCGACAAACTAAATGAAATAAATAGAAATGGACTACTCTGTAGAGAGACAGACAATGAATTCATGATTAGCACAGGGGATGTGACTATGGCCCTTCCCATCTTCCATCTGATGAATACACATCCTAGGTGGAGTCCGTTGAAACCATAGTCCAGGGGTCTCCATACTTGGTAACCTTAAGACAGGTGGACTCCAACTTCCAAAATTAGCCAGCCAGCAGAATTATGGGAGTTGAAGTCCACAAGTCTTTAAATTGCTACGCCTGGCCACCTCTGCCTTCGTCCATTGTACTTACAAAGGCATTTGAGTAAGAGGGCCTGTTTTAGCACAAACAAACTCTCGTAAAAGCCACCGGGGGTTTTAGGTTTAACACGAAGGCAGAGCCTGTGGCTGGGATTGTGTTCGGTGCTCGTTAATCTTTCCACGGGGCACTCTCGTGACGCAAGGGGGTTGTGTCAACTCAGCCTCAACATTGATATTCTTGGTTCACAGGCCCCCGACTTTGCCGTGCCACAAATCAATTTTCTCTACTTTATCCAACAGCAGAAAGTAATAGAGAAGGTCACCAACTGTACGCCGGTTCCTCGGAGGTTTCTAACTTCATGATTTAATTTAAAACCTCCCCCCGATTGAATCAAAGGTGGAATTAATCCCTTAGGGAAGCAATTCTGTACAGATTCTATCACCAGGCACCAAACGGCTCATCCGGACGGGCAGGGATGGGCTTAAGAACAGGAGGCCGAGGTCCGTGAGAGAGGGGAGCTTTCTGCTTGCATACACTCCACCCCCCCCGGAGAATAGTTTCGCTCTGTTTAATTCCTGCCTCCCGGGGAAAATACGTGCGGAGATATCAGTTGTGGGGTTTGTAACCATGTAAACATGTTTCTAAGATGTAGAGGTTGGGCAGAGTTTGGAACTGTTTGCCAGGCAGGGCAGGAACAGGTGGAATGTTTCAGGAACTGCAAAATCTACAGTTTCATCGCACACACACAGACACACCTCCTCTCCTCCTCCTCCTCCTCCTCTTTTTCCTCCTCCTCCTCCTCATCTTCTTCTTCTCCTTTTTCTCTTTCTTTTCCTCCTCCCTCTCCTCCTCTTCCTTCTTTTCCTTTTCTTCTTCTTTCTTCTCCTCCTCCTCCTCCTCCCTCCTTTTCCTTCTTTCCTTTCCTTTTCCTTCTCTTCTTTTTTTGAAAAGTTTTTTATTTTTATTTCTTATACACACATTCACAGATATGCAATCCGATAACTATTATTAATAGTACGTGTTATCTTTCGACATTTATAACAATTCATTCCTCCTCCTAAAATAAAAAATATATAATTGAGATTGCCTTCCTGCCATCCCGTACACCCATCTTGGTTTACAAGAACACTACCTCTTCTTCCCTCCCCTTTTCTCCTTCCCTCCCTCCTTCTCTCCTTCTCTCCTTTCCTTCTCTCCTTTCCCTTCTCTTCTTCCCCTTCCTCTCCCCCACCACTCCTCCCTTCTTCTTCCCTCTCCTATCCTCTCTCCTACTCTTACTTCCCCTCCATTTCTTCCTTTTCCCTCTCTTCTTTCCCTCTCCTTTCTCCTCTCCTCTCCCTACCTTTCCTTCTCCTCCTCTCTCCATTCCCTCTTTCCGTTGTTTGTTTTTACATATTTTCCTCTTTGATCTGGTGTGTTTTTGGGGTGGCGTTTGGGCAAACCCGGTTCTGTATTCACCCAACAATCTTCTGTACCTTATGATTCTTGATCAATGTATTCTATTTTATTTTTCTTTATGTACCCTGAGAGCATCTGCACCAAAGACAAATTCCTTGTGTGTCCCTTCACACTTGGCCAATAAAGAATTCTATTCTGCTCTGCTCTCTTCTCTCTTCTCTTCTCTTCTCTTCTCTGAACAAACACGCCATAACAATTGGGTGCCAGTCACTTAAGAACTGCCTTGCTTAACAACGGAAACCCAGGTCCCAGTTGTGTTAAGTTGAGGACTACCTGCATTGCTTTGGCCTCCTGAATCTCTCTCTCTCTCTTGGGGTCTTCTCACCTTGCTAGCTCAGTGTTCCAGTTTTGCTAGAAGCAAGAAAAATGCCCCTTGTACCCTCTTGAAAACTGTTTTTTCCCCCCTCAGCCTTCCAGTAGTCCATGCCATTTTAATTGGAGCTTTCTGCAGCATGAATAATGTGATATATTAGTTAGACACAGTCTTGGTCGGGCAGTCCAGCTAGTGAGTTCTGGAGGGTAGAAGCCATCTCTGAATAATGATTAATTATGCTCTCTCTCTCTCTCCTGGCCGTACTCACTTTAGTAAACTGGTCATACAGCATGTTACACGGGCTGTGTCATCTCCGTATGAGATTGTTTCCCCCAACGACGCACATCCCAATTGTGGTTGGCTTCCTATTTCGCTGAACGGGAGTTTTGATGGCAATTCATTTATCTCTTTGTCATCCCTGCCAGTCGGGATTCAAGGGTGCCAAGCGAAGCCTAGGACAGAACAGGTTCTTCCCAAGATGTCCTTCAGGGATACGAATGGAGGGAGTGAATTGTTCCCCTTCCTTTTTCAGAAATCAAAGTAAATTGAAAAAGACAAGGGGGATAAGAGTTAAGAGCATCTGGGTTAAAATAAGTGGCAGAGGCACATCGATCAATGTGGTTGGTGATATCTTCAGATCCTCCTCTTCTTTTAATGGTCCCATAATCCCTTGTGGGGTGGAGCCTCGGCAACTGGATGGTGTTTGAGTGTTTTACTGGCCGGATGCCTTTCCTGTGGCCATTGCGGAGTTTTGTTCAGCAGATACATTCTCATTGTGCCCAGAGAGAGAAATATCTACCTCTACCTAGGATTGAACTCACAGCCTCCTGATTGTGAGGCCAAAGCTCCCCCTCTAGGCCACCGCACCACTCATAAGAATGATATCTTCACATGTCTTCCCAAAAGCAAACTGTAGATGTGTCAGATATGCATGAAGTCATTGTTGTTGTTATTGTTAGTTGCAAAGTCGTGTCCGACCCATCACGACCCCATGGAGAACGTTCCTCCAGGCCTTCCTGTCCTCTACCATCCTCTGGAGTCCATTCAAGCTCAGACCAACTGCTTCAGTGACTCCATCCAGCCTCCTCCTTCTCTGCCGTCCCCTCCTTCTTCTTTTGCCTTCCATCGTTCCCAGCATGAGGCTCTTCTCCAGGGAGTCCTTCTTCCTTCTCATCAGGTGGCCAAAGTCTTTTGAGTTTCCTCTTCAGGATCTGGCCTTCTAAAGAGCAGCCAGGGTGGATCTCCTCTAGGACTGACCGGTTGGATGGCCTTGCAGTCCAAGGGACTCAATGCAGGAGTCTTCTTCTCCAGCACCAGAGTTCAAAGGCCTCCATTCTTTGGCTTCCTTCCTTCTCATCAGGTGGCCAAAGTCTTTGAGTTTCCTCTTCAGGATCTGGCCCTCTAAAGAGCAGCCAGGGTTGATCTCCTCCAGGACTGACCAGTTGGATGGCCTTGCAGTCCAAGGGACTCAATGCAGGAGTCTTCTCCTCCAGCCCCAGAGTCCAAAGGCCTCCATTCTTTGGCGCTCAGCCTTCCTTGTGGTCCAACCTTCACAGCCATCCATTGCAACTGGGAAAACCACAGCCTTGACTAGACGCACTTTTGTTGGCAGGGGGATGGCTCTGCTTTTTAGTCTGCTGTCTCGCTTTCCTCCTCAGGAGCAAGCCTCTTTTAACTTCTTGGCTGCCGTCCCCATCTGCAGTGATCTTAGAGTCCAGGAAGATAAAATCTGTCCCTACCTCCATTTCTTCCCCATCTATTTGCCAGGAATTGGGAGGGCCGAATTGTGGTATAGAAGATAGAAAACAGAAGGTAGGAGAGAGAAGACAACAGTGTAAGATGGGCGTATTTCAATCTATGCTCCAGGGTTTAAAAACAAATCAGAAATTTTCTAATTACCCCCATTTCTTCCCCATCTATTTGCCAAGAATTGAGAAGGCCGGATGCCATGATCTTAATTTTGTTAATGTTGAGTTTCAAGCTAACTTTTGCACTCTCCTCCTTCGCCCACATCAAGAGGTTCTTTAGTTCCTCTTCACTTTCTGCCATTAGAGTGGTATCACCTGCAGATCTGAGGGTGTTGATATTTCTCCCGACAATCTTAATTCCAATTTTTGATTCGTCTAGCCCCCGTCTTTCTCATGATGTACTCGGCATATAAGTTAAATAGGCAGGGTGACAATATACAGCCTTGCCAGATTCCTCTCCCATCAAACGGAGTCATTTCCCATCCCTATGAAGTCATAGGGATGGGAATATCTAACTTCCCTAACATCTGCCAAGCCCTTCCAGAAGATTCCTTGGTGTTGCTGAGAACTTTTGTCTTTCAGAAGACAGAAGAAAAATGCAAGAGAATTGGTTGCCTTTAACTAGAGAGACATCAATAGGGAAGATCAATCAATGAAATGTAAATAAGACGAACATTGGGAGAAATTCATGATGTAATCCTGGAGTTCTTGATCTTAAGGAAAAGTGGAATTGATTAACCTGACTTCAAAAAAGCAAATTTTAATAGAGCAGTGACAACTGGGCCACGACAGCAGAAGAAACTAATGTGAAGGGAAAGTTATGACAGCTAAGAAATTCTTAAAAAATGAGATATTAGAAACACAATAGTAAACAAGTACAAAAAATAGATAACTTTGTTTTTCTCTCTTTCGGGCAGTTTATTATTATTTCTTTGGCGGTGTTATTTATTCTTGGCATAAGGTGTAATCACTGTTTATAGAACTCGTCGGAAATTATCTGTTGGAGGAAGGATAGAACTGATTTTCAGAATGCCAATTAACGCAGGAAAGCCCAATTAACGGGGAACGTTTTTTGCAGAAGCGACTTGCTCTGAAGGATTACCTGGGAAGACAGGCTGTTGCAAACCTTATAAGAGCCGAGGTGGCGCAGTGGTTAAATGCAGGCTACTTCAGCTGACTGCAGTTCTGCAGTTCGGCTGTTCAAATCTCACCGGCTCAAGGTTGACTCAGCCTTCCATCCTTCCGAGGTGGGTGAAATGAGGACCCGGATTGTTGTTGGGGGCGATATGCTGACTCTGTAAACCGCTTAGAGAGGCCTGAAAGCCCTATGAAGCGGTATATAAGTCTAACTGCTATTGCTATTGCTATTGCTATGTGAGATGCTTACTCATTCACCAGGACCACATGCAAATGCAAATCAAGACTAAACAAAAATAAACAGGAGAATTTCCCCAATTCTTCTCATTTATTTTTTCTCTCTGCAAGGATAGTCCCATGGAATCTGGCCCTTGGCTCCAGTCCTGTAGATGCCATTTCCAATCCCCCATCATAAAACAGACATCTTGGCTGTTTCTGTCCATTTCCTTCCCCTCTGCTGACAGGCCAAGGATTTATTCCAGTCTATGGATGGATTTATTTATCTAGGACATTTCTCTTCACTCATCATTAAGCCCGGCCATACGTACTTTAAACGGTAAGCGAAATGTCAGGACAGAAATCACCCGGTCCCCGATTATGAGAAGGGGGAAAAAAATCCTGCCCATTGGCTGAAGAAATGATGCAGAAAGACTCCAAATGCAACTTGTTTTTAAAAGTGCCTTGAATGCTGTTTATTGTCCTGTCACATTTCATAATTCCCTGTAACTTCTGCTAATGAAGGCAGACAGTTGTGATCACGAAGGCAATTCGCTTTGAGGAGGGGGGAATATGTGACAAAATGGCGGTGTTGTTGGTTGGGGGTTTTGTTTTGCATAAATCTATGCAATCCTGTGTGGACTCAGCCTCTTATATCTCACTGATGTAAAAAAAGATGTGGAAACTCTAGAAAGAGTGCAGAGAAGAGCAACAAAGATGATTAGAGGACTGGAGGCTAAAACATATGAGGAACAGTTGCAGGAACTGGGTAGGTCTAGTTTAATAGAAAGAAGTATACAATGTATACACATATGCACATGTGTCCTAGTCGTTCCCAACTCTAGGGGGCGGTGCTCATCTCCATTACAAAGCCGAAGAGCCAGTGCTGTCTGAAAATATCTCCATGGTCATGTGGCTGGCATGACTCAACGCCGATGGAGCACGGAACGATGTTCCTATTTTTCTACTTGCATTTTTTACGTTCTTTCAAACTGCTAGGTTGGCAGAAGCTGGGACGAGGAACGGGAGCTCACTCCGTTACGCAGCACTAGGGATTCGAACTGCCAAACTGCAGATCTTCTGATTGACAAGCTCAGTGTCTTTAGCCACCGAGCCACCGCGTCCCATTGTTGTGATATAGGAGGCATCATTTCCCCCCCTCTGGTGTCGGATGCTTACGCACCCTCATATATTCAAGTTGTATGGCCACCCAACTCCCAGAATGACACTAAGCGGCTTAAATTTAAAAAACCATCCCCAAAACAAGACATATCTGTGCATAAAGCTGTTTTGTCTCGCCGGTCGTGACGGATGCGAGAAACTTCCCGGCGAAATGATAGCAATTGTAAAAAGCAAATAGGTGTTGAGCTTTGAAAATACATTTTAATCTAACTGGAGTTCATGGTTCAGCCTCTCCTTGTGTTATTGACGAGACGCACAATGCACGGACGAGAGGATGGGCTGCTTTGCACACTGTATGCGCGGGAAAGGAAAGGGCAACACAAGAAATTAAAAAGGGAGATGAAGCACATTGTCTGGGCTTGTTATGCGTTTCCCCCCCCCTCACCCTCCTCATCCTCTCCACAAATTGTTTAAAAAGTGCTAAATATGCCTTGAATAAATTACTTCCAACCCAAGCAGACTTCACAGGAAGCATTATGGGAAATGGATTGAGAATCAAGAGAACAAACAGACCTAAAATTTGGGTTAGCATCATCATTTTAGGCATTGTCTCCCCACTGCAGGATGAGTACAATAGAATACAATAGAATAATATATAGAATAGAATAGAATAGAATAATATATAAAATAGAATAATATATAGAATAGAATAGAATATATAATATAATAAATATAGAATAGAATAGAATAATATATAGAATAGAATATATAATATAATAAATATAGAATAGAATAGAATATAATAAATATAGAATAGAATAGAATAGAATAAATATAGAATAGAATAGAAACAAAATAGAAACAAAATAGAAACAATAGAATAGAATAGAATAGAATAGAATAGAATAGAATAGAATAATATATAGAATAGAATATATAATATAATAAATATAGTCCCAAAATTTCCAGAGGAAATGGTGTTTGCACACTAAATCTCTCACCTAGACATTTTTTAACCTCCTCCAATGCAGATGTCCCCGAGAACATCTGAAGACATAAAATTTATTTATTTATTAGATTTTTATCCTGCCTTTATTGCTTTATGAGCAACTCAAGGCAGCAATCATACTAACACTCCTCCTTTCTCCTATTTTCCCCACAATCACAATCTTGTGAGTAGGCAGGACTAGAATTCACAGGTGCCTAGTGATTGGCCCAAAGTCACCCAGCCCACTTTCACATCTAATGCAGGACTAGAACTCCCAGTCTCCTCGTAGTTGGAGCAAAGTCACCCAGCCAGCTCTCATGTCTAAGGTAGAACTAGAACTCCCAGTCTCCTCTTAATTGGTCCAAAGTCACCCAGCTATCTTTCATGCCTAAGGTAGAACTAGAACTCCCAGTCTCCTTGTAATTGCTCCAAAGTCAACTAGTCCAGTTCTAATATTCTCTATTCTATTCTGTTCTGTTCTGTTCTGTTCTATTCTATTCTATTCTTTCATTCTAAATTTTCTTCTCTTCTCTTCCCATAAAACAGGCACCTTTGTTCCCATGAATGGGCAGAAGGAATTCAATACTTACGGAAGGCGTTTAAAATCTCAGGGCAAATGACTTTCCCATTAAACAGCCAAGAGCCCTTATTCCCGTGCTGACTCTTAACTTTTGAAACTTTTATCACGGTGTCTCTTGCTATCTTCTCTTAACAAAGCTTGTATCACTGTAATGTCTAATCCATATAAAGATCCCACGCAGCGGCTAATTACAGAGCTACATCACTATAAGGGAAATATCTGAAGACGATCTGAGGTTCTGGCTAACCAAACTCCGGAAGGTAAATGGCCAATTTGAAAGTATCTGCAGCAAGCCGAATTTACTCATCAAAAAAAGCAGGATCTGATCATCGGAGATTAGGGGCAAATCTTGTCGCTTTCGCTGGTGCCAAAATTGGAATCTGCTGTAATTATTTCATTTGTTGTAAAGAATGGAGCTGTTCATTGTCCGGTCGATGTCTGTATGGCAGCCTTTGAATGCAAAACTCCGGATTTCTAGAATGATGCCTTGATTCACAATACCCTCCATCCATCCTGTCTCCTTCTTTCCTTTCTTCCTTCTTTCCTTCCCTCCCTTTGTCCCATCTCCTCTCCCTCCCTCCTTCCTTCCCCCTTCCTTCTTTCCTTCTTTCCTTCTTTCTTCTTTCCTTCTTTCCTTCCTTCCTTCCTTCCTCTTCCTACTTTCCTTCCTTCTTTCCCTCCCTTCTTTTGTCCCATCTCCTCCCTCTCTCCCTCCTTCCTTCCTCTTCCTTCTTTCCCTCCCTCCATTTATCCCATCTCCTTCCTTCCCTCCCTCCCTCCCTCCTTCCCTTCCCTCCCTCCCTCCCTCCCTCCCTTCCTTCCTTCCTTCCTTCCCTCCTTCCCAGTGGTTAGAATGCAGTATTGTAGGCTAATTCTGCCCACTGTCAGCAGTTTGAGCCTGACCAGTTCAAGGTTGACTCAGCCTTCCTTCCTTCCTTCCTTCCTTCCCTCCTTCCCAGTGGTTAGAATGCAGTATTGTAGGCTAATTCTGCCCACTGTCAGCAGTTCGAGCCTGACCGGTTCAAGGTTGACTCAGCCTGCCTTCCTTCCTTCCTTCCTTCCTTCCTTCCTTCCTTCCTTCCTTCCTTCCTTCCTTCTTTCCTTCCCAGTGGTTAGAATGCAGTATTGCAGGCTAACTCTGCCCACTGTCAGCAGTTTGAATCCTGTCAGGCTCCAGGTTGACTCCTCCTTCTGTCCTTCCAAGGTGGGTAAAATGAGGAGCCAGATTGTTGGGGGGCAAGAGGCTGATTCTGTCAACCGCTTAGAGAGGGCTGTAAAACCACTGTGAAGTGGGATATAAGTACTATTGTCCTTCCTTCCTTCCTTCCTTCCTTCCTTCCTTCCTTCCTTCCTTCCTTTCTTCCTTCTTTCCTCCCTCTCTCCCTCCCTTCCTTCCAATGCCCAGAAATAAAAAAGGGTGAATTAGACTTAAATTTCTTGTTTATAATTGCTAGTTTCAGTCAATGACCATTTTCAAACATTGAATATATTTCAGAGCTGCTTGTCCAAAACAGAGAGAGCGATAGAGAGAGAGAGAGATCTTGCAGTTGCTTGAAGTTGTTTTTTTTTAATAAGCTCAGGGTCAGCGATGAGAAATAAGCAGGAAGATGAATAGGATGTCAGAATTAAATTGAGTTCCAGAAGACTTCTCCCACATTCTGAAATAAAAAGATCGCACCCAACTCCGTCGTAGGGTGGATGGTTAGCCAGGGATTCAGCATCCAGAGCACTCGGAGAGCCTCTCCTACCTTTGAATTCCAGGCGATAAATAGAAAAAGGAAATTCTTTACTTTAGTGATGATAATTTATGATGCTCCGTGTTCCTTGGCTTCCTTTTCTCTTTTATTTTAATACAAGGAACCAGTTGGAATGCTAATGCCATCAGGGTGGCTGTTGTTTTAAAGTTTTTAAAGATAAGATGAAAACCAACTGTCTTTCCTTTCTCATTAAACATTACGAAATGTTTCTTTTCCTTCTGTCTTTCTTTCTGTTCTTCCAACAGCCATTGCTGGAAGTTCAAGGTGTTGTGGCCCGCCAGTGGCCAGCGGATTCAGAGAGTGAGGAGGTTGGGGAGGAACCTGGGCCAGTCCTGGAGTCTGGGGAAGGCTCTGATGAGGGCTCTGTGTTGGAGGCAGAGAGGGGGCCAGAGCCGTCTGACAGTTATCGGCTGCCTTCGGAGTCAGACATCAGTGAGGCAGAAGAACAGCTGGAGCCTGTTCCCAGTGTGCGCATGCGCAGAGTTGTCAGAGGAAGGGAACAGCTAAAGAACAGGGGTCGACTTGGGAGGAAAGCCATAGGTGGACGGTGAATGGCCCCTCCCAGAGGGAATAAAAGAGGAGCAAAAGGGGAGTGGAGTTTGCAGGAGACAAAATTAGTTTGCTTCATTCGTTCGTGATTCCGAGGCTCCTTGCCAAGTTTTGCAGATGTCGGCCTGGCAGCTCTCCAAGCCAGATGAGGTCTGAGAGTGTAAATCCTCCCTTGAAAGTCTTTGCTGGAGGTGAATGAGCAGAATTCACAGTCAATTAGTAAAAGCGGCTTTTCTCGGGACAAGGAGTTTGCTTCACTTTCTCTCTCTCATGTTGGGGAAAACCATTCTGAATTAGTATATTTTCCCAAGTTCCAAAATTCTATAAATGCCATTGGAAATTAGAATGTGTGTGTGTGTGTGTGTGTGTGTGTGTGTGTGTGTGTGTGTGTGTGTGTGTGTGTGTGTGTGGTGTCAGAAAATGTGCTTGGCTGTTGCCGTAGGAATATCAAAGCTTGTTTTAATTTAATTTGAATTTCATTTATTTCATTTATTTACTTAACACATGTACTCAACCATTGGGCCCCTCATTAAAAAAAGCAATTGAAAACCTACAAACCTTCCATTAAAATTCTCTACCTTAAGCCTCACTCGAGGATAAATACTGCATTTACCACAAAGGAGGGTGACTCTGAATTTAAGATAGTTCGCATCGTAACACAAAGTAAGAGGTAAATGAAAAAGACCTATAAACACAAATGAAAAAAAAACAAATCTTCCTGATATGCCAGTTTCAGGTTCGATCCTAGGTAGAGGGAGATGTAGGGGCTCCTGCTTGGACAAGGGGTTGGACTAGATGACCTGCAAGGTCCCTTCCAACTCTGTTAATCTGTTAAACTTCAGCTATTAGCAAACCTGAAAAATCCCCCCCCCGCTTAAATGTGTTTGTAGTTAGGATTGGGTTACGTCTCTCTGTCTGTTTGCACGTATGCCGTGTATTGGGCAGAAATTACACTATAAAAAATGATAGGACCAGGAAAAAAATAAATCAATTAATAACAATATTTATTAGAATTAATTGCCTCTGAAACAAGGCCTAGCTTTTAAAATTAATGGTTCTCCATTTGCATATACAAACTCTCCCTCACAAACTCCACGTACATGGAGAAACATATGAATATATTATCCTCCCTCCTTCCAGTCGAATTATCCTAAAAGACAATAAATAACATGAAGGAGAAAGGAAAGAAAGAGAAAAGAAGGGAAAGGAAGAGAAGAGGAAGGGAAGAGGGAAGGAAAGGAAAATGAAGTAAGAGGGAGGGGAGAGGAGATGAGAGAAGGGAAGGGAAGAAAAGAAAAGAATATAGATAGATAGATAGATAGATAGATAGATAGATAGATAGATAGATAGATAGATAGATAGATAGACAGACAGACAGACAGACAGACAGACAGACAGACAGACAGACAGACAGATATAGATATAGATAGATAGATAGATAGATAGATAGATAGATAGATAGATAGAAAGATACATACATACATACATACATACATACATACATACATACATACATACATATATATTATATTTATGCTGATAAATAAATAAAGGGAGACTAGTATAGATCTATTTCAAGCTATTTAGCTCTGATCAGCTAGCCACACCCTTGTTGGGAATCGAACCTGTGACTTTAAATATATATATAACGTTTTTTTTCATTATGTGTTTGTTATGTGTCTTTTTTTTCTCGGCATATAAATTTTATAAATAAATAAATGAATAAATAAATAAAATATAAGGCGCGTGGTCTTTGGAACTTCCTGCCACTTGAAAAAGTCAAAAGTGCAAAGCGGTTCAAACCCCTAATTGCAATGAGCCTGTGTGTGTGTGTGTGTGTGTGTGTGTGTGTGTGTGTGAGAGAGAGAGAGAGAGAGAGAGAGAGAGAGAGAGAGAGAGAGAGAGAGAGAGAGAGAGAGAGAGAGAGAGAGAGAGTGTGAGTGATATGCCCACCACACTGTAATACCCTCCAGTTAAATGGCTGTCACCACCTTTCCGAATAACCCACAGAACTACCAAGGGCATCTTATTCAACAGAGTCACGACTCTTGGCAACGGTTCCTGCGTGAACCCTGGTTTCAAGGAAAGTCAAACATTCTGCAGAGCTGCTCAGGAAGTTGGCTATTTACCCTGGTGATTTAAAATCTAATCACCCTTGTCCCTAATCCTGTTTTCTTTGGAGCCACTTTATCTCTTGCGACGATAATAATAATAATGTAAGCTGCACTTGTGATAAGTAAACCTAGTTCTAAGTGTGAAGGGCAGAAGGGCAGAGGGACAAAATGTCTGGAGCAGCATCTCATAGGGATAGCAAGAGCAGTTAAGACTTATATACCGCTTCATGGGGCTTTCAGCCCTCTCTAAGCGGTTTACAGAGTCAGCATATTGCATGATTAAAACAAGCCAATAAAAACCTAAGCCACATTTTTTTTTTAATTTAGTTTGCAAAACACGTACAAGATAGCAGGTGTAAGTATGAACATGGACATGGACAAAGGAAATGAGTAGAAATAAATGGGGACAGCAGGACAGGGACGGAAGGCATGCTGGTGCGCTTATGCACGCCCCCTTTACGGACCTCTGGGGTGAGGAGGTCCATGCTAGTCTAAAGTTGAAGATTTGAGGGTTTCAGGATGTAACAACGGAGTCAGGTGGAGCATTCCAGGCGTTGACCACTCTGTGGCTGAAGTCGTATTTTCTGCAATCAAGTTTGGAGCGGTTGACCTTGAGTTTGTATTGATTGTTTGCCCGAGTATTATTGAGGTTGAAGCTGAAGAAGTCATTGATAGGTAGGATGTTGTAGCAGACAATTTTGTGTACTACACTTAGGCCGGACCGTATGCGGTGTAGTTCTAGGTTCTCCAAGCCCAAATTTTCAAGCCTGGTGGCATCAGGGATTCTGTTGTGAGTAGAGGAGCAGAGGACTCTTCTCGTAAAATACCTCTGGACTCTCTCAATCGTGTTAATGTCCGATATACAGTGTGGATTCCAGGCAGACGAGCTGCATTCGAGGATTGGTCTGGCAAAGGTTTTGAATGCCCTATTTTGTAGTACAATGTTAACAGATTGCAAAATTAAGTTAACAACTCTTAATGCCTTTTTGGCTGTTGAAGGAAAAGTCCTTCTGGGTTGAACTCCAAGTGGGGGGAAAAGACACTGGAGACATGGAGGCTGCTTGGAAAGATGGTTTAATGGTGGACGGGGCCACATGGCTTGAGTCCTGAACAGAACTCAAGCAAAGGTGATCCCATGCTTCAATGTTGAGTGGAAAAGAAGAAGAAGAAGAAGAAGAAGAAGAAGAAGGAGAAGGAGAAGGAGAAGGAGAAGGAGAAGGAGAGGGAGAGGGAGAGGGAGAGGGAGAGGGAGAGGGAGAGGGAGAGGGAGAGGGAGAGGGAGAGGGAGGGAGGGAGGAAGGGGCTTGCTAGGCTTTTTATAATCTGTTCAGCCCCACCTCCCTGTTTCCTGTTCCTGTGTAAGAAATGTATTCTGATTGGTTGTCAGACTCCCATGGGGCCATGCAGGGGCAACTCTCTGGGCTGTGTTTTGAATCCAGGTATGGATGAGTTCTCAGATGCCGATCTCAATCCCATTCCCCCTGGAGCTGAAGGGGAGAACTCTTTATTATGTAGAGTAGGCTGTCTTGGGAATCTTAATGGCCCATTGACAAAGAGGGATGGGCAGGGAGCTGCAGGGAGCTACTTTGTCTTTAAAACAGGTCTCTTCTCTTTTCACATCCGGAGAAATAGAATATTCTGCCTTTCCAATATTCCCTAGGATATTTCATTTTTCTAGGAGAGGGATGGGTTTTAACTTCCTACGTGGCAATTACAGAGAGCTCTGGGGCTGTAAATCTTCGCTTCTCCGGTTTTACTTGCAATGGGACCATCATTTCTAGAAATGGATTTGTCTTCCCCGTCTCTTCCAGCCATGGCATGTGGGCAAAGGAAGTCCATTTTTCTAATCCTGGAAGCTTTCCGTATTCTTTTCCGCTCCTTTCTGTGCACGTAAAGGAATTTGTGGCTTCTTTGGGGGAATTCTGTATCTTCTTTTACGTCAAACCTCTCAGCTAAAGTCCAAGAAGGTTCTTCAGCTGAAGGAAGCTTCTTGGATGAAAAGCAAAATGTCTTCAAGGAAAAACCAAGAAAGCCCATTCCTATAAAGGGAGACGGAATGCTTTTCCGATTAGATCTAGATTTGTGGAAAACATTTTGTCCGCTGCTCCAGGTCAGCTCTAGGAACGATTTAGGCAAAGATGAAGAAGATATGTGGCTGATTTCAAAGCTTCGGAAGAGCCGAGGTGGCGCAGTGGTTAAATGCAGCACTGCAGGCTACTTCAGCTGACTGCAGTTCTGCAGTTCGGCTGTTCAAATCTCACCGGCTCAAAGGTTGACTCAGCCTTCCATCCTTCCGAGGTGGGTAAACTGAGGACCCAGATTGTTGTTGGGGGCGATATGCTGACTCTGTAAACCGCTTAGAGAGGGCTGAAAGCCCTAGGAAGCGGTATATAAGTCTAACTGCTATTGCTACTTCTACCCTCTCCCCAACCTGATGGCAATTATTCTCACCAAGGGCCTGCGTTTTAGCCTTTGGGTCTTCCCAACCATGTAAGGAGATTTTGGACTTCCCGAAAATCGAGATGCCTTCAGAGGCAATGGAGAACCAAAGG
Source organism: Thamnophis sirtalis (assembly GCF_051295495.1). Lineage (NCBI taxonomy): Eukaryota > Metazoa > Chordata > Lepidosauria > Squamata > Natricidae > Thamnophis > Thamnophis sirtalis. Next base: position 72,233,779 of record NW_028261390.1, read on the forward strand.
CGGCCATCAAAATGTAGGGACCTGTTATAACTTCTTTCTTCTTGACTGATTGCATAAGGACAATGGAGCGGATCTGACAATACCAGAACACAAAATACATCACTGTTTCACATGAAGTTAATTTGCTCCCTCTCTCCCTTTCTCTCCCTCCCTCTCCTTCTCTCTCTCTTTCCAAAGTGTGCATCATCCGAGCAGAATTACAAACAGAGAAAGACAAATTACAGCAACAGCTCCAGTAAATGCTGAAACTTTTACATTTCTGTGGGAAGTGAAAGAGAGTGTACAATTCACCATCCCATCTGCTTTATAACTGCACATGGCAAGAAAGACATTTCTTAATAGAACAGGACAGAACAGAATAGAATATAGAATGTAGAATATAGAATAGAATATAGAAAAGAATAAAACATAGAATATAGAATAGAAAATAGAATATAGAACAGAATATAGGATAGAATATAGAATAGAATATAGAATATAGAATAGAATATAGAATATAGAATAGAATATAGAATAGAATATAGAATAGAATAGAATATAGATTATAGAATAGAATATAGAATAGAAAAATAAAGAATAGAATAGAAAATAGAATATAGAATAGAATAATGAATAGAATAGAATAATAAAGAATAGGTAGAATATAGATTATAGAATAGAATATAGAATAGAATAATAAAGAATAGAATAGAATAATAAAGAATAGCATAGAATATAGATTATAGAATAGAATATAGAATAGAATATAGAATAGAATATAGAATAGAATATAGAATAGAACAGCAATGGCAAACCTGGGAGGAGGGGTGTTGCACGGGCGTGCCGCACCCATAATGCAATGCGCGACCATCCCAGTGTGCATGCGCGTACTACAGGTGCTCCCCCCATTTTTTGCATGCTTTTTTCGCCCTCCCCAGGCTCCAGAGGCTTTATAGGAGCCTGGGGAGGGCGAAAACAGCCTTCCCCGTTCCCCCCCCCCAGAGGCCCCCCGGAGGCTTCAACGACCTTCAGGAGGCTTCCTAAAGAGTCATAGATTCTTTAACTTGTTCTTCTTCTAGTTTAACCTCTAATAAGTATCCATATAATTTTTTAATCACCTCTTCATCAGTACCTGTCAGAGGTTTATCCAAGTCAGTCATTTTATCATAAAAACCTCCTATTCTAAAATATTTATCATATCTAGAATGAATTTGCGTGTATGAAAACCAATTCATTCTTATACCTTGTCCTTCTAATCCTTGCATAGATTTAAGTTCACCCTTAGCATTCAATATTTCACCATATCTAACTGTTTGTTCCTTTTTGTATATTATTGAATATGAAAATGCTTCAATAGTTGATAACCAGACTGGGATTTTTCAATAATGTTGCCTTTTAATCTTCTCCCAGTTTAATAACAAGGCCTCCCGTATGTAATGCCTTCTGAAATACCCCTGCGTTTTAGTTCCCTTATACCAGTGTTTCTCAACCTTGGCAACTTGAAGATGTCTGGACTTCAAGTCCCAGAATTCCTCAGCCAGCATTTGCTGGCTGAGGAATTCTGGGACTTGAAGTCCAGACATCTTCAAGTTGCCAAGGTTGAGAAACACTGCCTTATACCATAAGAAAGCGTGCCAACCCAACAACAAATCATGATCTTCTAAGGTCAATAATCTAAGCGTTTCTTAACGTTATCCATTCCTTAACCCACATCAAGCTTGTTACCTGGTAATCCCAGTTAAGTAGGCCAAATCCTCCTCTTATTCTAGCATCTTGTAACAGTTTAAGTTTCATTCACGCTTTCTTTCCCTGCCAAATGTATTTCAATACTATTTTATTAAGGTCTTCAAATAAATCTTTCCCCAATCTAATTGGAATTGTCTGGAACAAATATAAAATCCTGGGTAGTATATTCATCTTGATTGTGGATATTCTCCCTATTAGCGATAGTTGTAAGTTTTCCCATTTGGCCAGGTCTGTCGTAGTTTGTTGTTTAAGTTTATAATAATTGTTCTCTTTAAGTGTACTACATCTTGCTGTCAAATATATCCCCAAATATTTAACCTTGTTCGTGACCTGAGTCTTCAGAGCTTCCGCCAATACTTCCTTTTGTCTTACTAGCATGTTCTTTGTCAAAATCTTCGTTTTGTCTTTATTTATTTTCAGACCCGCTACTTTTCCATATTCCTCTATTTTTTTTCTATCAATTTAGGTGTGGTTTCCAATGGATTCTCTAAAATGGAGACGAGGTCATCTGCGAATGCTTGCAATTTATATTCTGGAATAAGGTTGTTTTTATGTTGCTTAAATATGTGCGCTTCCGAGAATCCTAGGACAGAGATGACACAGAAATTGTATTAAAGGAATATATGTTTTGGTAGAAAGATGTTGAATCCATGCCACCATTTAAGTGAGTTGACTCGTATGTGCTCCAGACCTACCTGGAAGGGAATAGGTGGGACGTACCACATAATCAGACTCTGCTTGAACCACCTGGAACATACACTTGGGATGCATTCCCCAATGGACCTCAGCCACTGTGTCCTAAATATGATCAATGTTCACAACCGTTGCCCTGATTAGCCCATTAAAATTATACTGAGTTTCAAAAATGTTCCCGTGAAGATGTCTCCCGATGCCCTGATTCTGCAGACGGGATCCCTTGAATGATAACACCAGCTTGGAGTGGATTAATTGATTTAAGCATAAATATGGCAGCTTAATTGATTCATGGATTGACGGTTTCAATAGCCAAGAATCCAATGCGGTGATTAAGTATCATCTCTGCAAGACTGCGTGCCCTGTTTTATTTTACTTTTTTTTAATCTTTATTACGATTTCTCTTTATGTCCCATACATCATTCTTAATACGCAGAGTAGGAATGAATGCGGCATTCAACTTTCTGTCCCAGGTTAATATCCAACAAAATGTAGCATTAGCTGTTCATGCTTTTTACCATTTAGGGATGTTCATCATTCAAGTCTTTCTCCGTCATCTACCTTTTGGCATTAAACCAGTGTGAAAAATGTTTTGCATGCGGAGCTGGCTGGATATTTTATTCTCTATAATTATACCTCTGTGATAGATCTGGGGCAGATCATGCTGTCAGAAGACTTCATTTAGTCAATATTATTCATTGCTTCCAGGCCTATGAGTTGGAACACCCTGCCAACACAAGGGCGTTTAGCCAAGGCTGTGGTTTTCCCAGTTGCCATGGATGGCTGTGAAGGTTGGACCACAAGGAAGGCTGAGCGCCAAAGAACGGAGGCCTTTGAACTCTGGTGCTGGAGAAGACTCCTGCATTAAGTCCCTTGGACTGCAAGGTCATCCAACCGGTCAGTCCTAGAGGAGATCAACCCTGGCTGCTCTTTAGAAGGCCAGATCCTGAAGAGGAAACTCAAAGACTTTGGCCACCTGATGAGAAGGAAGAAGGACTCCCTGGAGGAGAGCCTCATGCTGGGAATGATGGAGGGCAAAAGAAGAAGAAGGGGACGGCAGAGAAGGAGGTGGCTGGATGGAGTCACCGAAGCAGCCGGCCTGAGCTTCAATGGACTCCAGAGGATGGGAGAGGACAGGAAGGCCTGGAGGAACATGGTCCATGGGGTTGCGATGGGTTGGACACGACTTCGCAGCTAACAACAACAAAGTTGGATGTTGGAAACTTGTCTTTTCCATTGTGGTCCCTAGCCTTCTCCTCACAATCTGACAGACCCCCCATCCTTTTAGCCTTTCAGGAGACCATCAAGCCCAAGTGTGGAGAAAGAAGAAGGATGAGGCCTTCAGTCAGTTCTTGGGGTTGACCAAGGGATTGACGGAAGCCCTAAGGTCTGCTTTGATATCTATTGTATGGTTCTGGAGTTTTAACGTTGCTGTGAGCTCCCCATAGCTGTGCTCCGAAATGGGCAACCCTACCAATCTTTTCAATAAAGCTATTATTAAATAAATAAAATAAATAAACCATTACAAAGGAGAATATCTAGCAGGTCTTCCTTCTTCCTCCCTCCCTCCCTCCCTTTGGCTCTCTGATTTCAGAGAAATAAAAGGAAGTAAGCTCATTATCATACAATTATAAACATGGAAATGAATTTCCTAATCAAGGATGAATAGCTTGTGTAGCAATTAACCACCGCATCCCGAAACTTTATGCTGCTTTGCGCTAAAGCGATTTGTTAGATGAAATGGGGCAGCTTATTTAAACCTTTGCCCAGAAATGTTAACTTGAAGTTAATGACAAATCTCTTAGTCCAGCGTTCACATTCTTCCAAGTGAAAGGGGTAGTTACACAATAAAACTGCAATTATTATTCAACGGTTGGCAGGAATCTCGGTGTCAACTTTAATGGGCGATGTTAATGACAAGGATAAGGACACAACTGTGCCCTCCGAATGGGAGACTCTGAGGAATCTAAAATGGCTGCCACGAGACTCACAAAAGTTGGCTGCATTCTGGTAGAGTTCTGGCCGAGGCTTCCCAAGAGCCTGAAGCAAACTCCTTGTCCGGACGAAATCCCCTTTTATTAATTTCCTGTGAATTCTGCTCATTCCCATCCAGCAACATCTTTCAAGGGTGGATTTACGGTCACAGACCTTATCTGGCTTGGAAAGCTGCCAGGAGAATATCTGCAAAACTTGGCAAGGAGTCTCAGAGAATCACGAACCAATGAAACGAACGAATTGCCTCCTGCAAACTCCACTCCCCTTTCGCTCCTCTTTTGTTTCCTCTGGGAGGGGCCGTTCATCATCCACCTGTGGCCTTACTCCCGAGTCGACCCCTTCGTCTGGCAACTCTGCGCATGCGCACACTGGGAAAAGGCTCCAGCTGTTCTTCTGGTTGGAACGGGGCGAGAAACCCACCCCTGAGAGGGAGCAACAGGAAGTAAGGAAGAGAAGGAAAGAGAGGGAGAGTGGAAGAGAGGAAGTGAGTGAAAGAGAGCAAGAGGGGGACAGAGAGAGGGAGAGTGAGGGAGAAAGAGAGAAAGTGGAAGAGGGAGGAAGAAAAAAGGGTGGGGAGAATGAGGAGCCAAACTTAAATTGTGTAACCAAAGAGAAAATCAAGAGGTGCCTTCAGGCCATCATATCAATAATGAGAAGGGATGACACGAATGTGGATTTTCCAGTGAAAAAGATGCTAGCAGTCAAGCCAAACCACAACTCCATGGCAAGAGGCAACCCTGGGCTAAATGCAGCACAACCCATGGCCCTTTCGTGTGGCAGCAGCGCACCAGAGAGCTTGCAGAAAACAAAAGGCAACCTTGCACACGTCAATATGTCTGCGATGTTATTTCTTCCTCCAGCAGCATCAGTCACATTGATTGCAAGGCTCTCTGCTTCGCAGTAAACCGTCGGCCCACATCGGGACATAAAACATCAATGTAGCTGATGTCCAAGGAAGACTTTATCTTGGAATGTGTACCGTGATGCTCTCTTCTCTCTCTCCCCCCCCCCATCTCACTTCTTCATGGCTGGAGAGTAAAACACAGAAAGATGTATATACAGAGAGAGAGAGAGAGAAAGAGAGAGAGGGAAGGAGGGAGGGAAGGAGGGAGAGAAATTGAGACAAGTGTATTCTTCGGCTAATGAGAAGTGTCCAAGTGGCAAATGGCCACACACTGCACGGTGTTGTTGTTGTTGTGTCGCATTGCAAAGGGAAAAATAAAAAATGGAAGAGTAGAAGAGAGAGGAAGATAGGGAGAGAGAGGGGGGAGAGGAAGAGGGAGGGAGAGAAAGTGGAAGAGAGAGGAAGAGGGAGAGAGGGAGGAAGAGGAGGAGAGAGAAAATGTGGAACACCTAGAGTACTGCATTGCGGTTTGGTCACCACACTATAAAAAAGAGTTGAGACTCTAGAAAGAGTGGAGAGAAGAGCAACTAAGATAATTAGAGGATTGGAGGATCAAACATACGATGAACGGTTGCAGGAACTGGGCCTGGCTAGTCTAGGGAAGAGAAGGACCAGGGGAGACAGGAGAGCATCTTCCAATATTGGAGGGGCTGCCACAGAGAGGAGGAAGGGGGTCAAGCTATTCTCCAAAGCACCCGAAGGACAGACAAGGAACAATGGATGGAAACTAATCAAGGAGAGATTCAACCTGGAAATAAGGAGGGATTTTCTGACAGTGAGAACAATCAAACAATGGAACAGAAGTTGCCTTCGGAAGTTGTGGGAGCTTCATCACTTGAGACTTTCAAGAAGAGATTGGACTGCCGTTTGTTAGAAATGGTGAAGGGTCTCCTGCTTGAATGGGGGGGTGGACTAGATGACCTACAAGGTACCTTCCAACTCTGTTAATCTGTTAAGCCTTCAACGGTTTTAAGAAAACGCCCCAGCCAAGCGGACGTTTGGCTTTTTACAGGAGGCAAAAATCCAAAATTCCCTTCAAGGGGAGGGAATTGTGTTTGGATCCTTAAGAAAACTTTCCATAATTGTCCGCCGGAATAGGATTCTTTTTCCACTCGGCTACCCAGTTCCAATAATTGTGAAATGGGAGAAGAAGCGGGAGGATGTAAGTGAACCAGACCTAATTCCACTTATTAATGATGTCTTCCAGGAAATACATGAGGGTGATGACCTCTCTCAGAACTGGAATCGCGCTTTTATGAAGAGCATATATTTGAACAATGCCCGGGCTGGCAATTTGATTGAATGAAAAGAGGTTTCGGAAACAGTGGGCTGAAAAGGTGGATAATGAAAGTCTGTAATCTTGGTATTCATTTTCGGAAATCATAAAACAGTATCTGTGTGTGTCTGTCTGTGTGTATACTTCCCCCCTCCCCATAAAATAGTAGACAGTTTGTTTATTTATTTGTTTAGTTTATTTATTTTGTGAAACATGCACAAGATAGCAGGTGTAAGTATGAACGACATGACATTCATACGACATTTCCCGACATGAACACGGGAAATGGGTATGAATGAAAGGGGACAGCAGGATAGAGACGGAAGGCATGCTGGTGCTCTTATGCACGCCCCCTTTACGGACCTCTTAGGAATGGGGTGAGGTCAACAGTAGACAGTTTAAGGTTAAAGTTATGGGGGTTTGAGGATGTAACAACGGAGTCAGGTGGAGCATTCCAGGCGTTGACCACTCTGTGGCTGAAGTCGTATTTTCTGCAATCAAGTTTGGAGCGGTTTTCCTTGAGTTTGTATTGATTGTTTTCCCGTGTATTATTGAGGTTGACGTTGAAATAGTCGTTGACAGGTAGGATGTTGTAGCAGACAATTTTGTGTACTACGCTTAGGTCACACCGTAGGTGGTGAAGTTCTAGATTCTCCAAGCCCAATATTTTGATGGCATCAGGGATTCTGTTGTGAGCAGAGGAGTGGAGGACTCTTCTCGTGAAATACCTCTGGACTCTCTTCAATTGTATTAATGTCCGATATACACCGAGGATTCCAGGCAGACGAGCTGTATTCAAGGATTGGTCTTGCAAAGGTTTTTTTCCCCTAGTTACAAGTGCAATGTTACTGGAGAAGAAGCTTTGCAAAATTAGTTTTCATCTCCTCTTCCATACATCTCCTCCTAAACACTGCAGGGCCTCAAAGGAAATGTCAAGTTTGTAAGTAGGGCTCAGAATGCAACTCCTTAAACATCAGAAACAGAGAATCTTCTTCTTCTTCTTCTTCTTCTTCTTCTTCTTCTTCTTCTTCTTCTTCTTCTTCTTCCTCCTCCTCCTCCTCCTCCTCTTCCTCTTCTCCTCCTCCTCTTCTTTTTCTTCCTCTATTGTTGTTGTTCTTCTGTTGTTCTTCTTCTGCTGTTCTTTCTTTCTTTCTTCTTCTTCTTCTTCTTCTTCTTCTTCTTCTTCTTCTTCTTCTTCTTCTCCTCCTCCTCCTCCTCCTCCTCCTCCTCCTCCTCCTCCTCCTCCTCCTCCTCCTCCCTTCACCCTTCACCCTTCTTTCCTTCCATACCTCTGGGAAGACCCCAATAATCCACTGAAGTCTTTAGGCCCTGCAGTGTCAGAGTGACTTTGGGACACCACTTTCTCATGCCTTCTTTGAGTTGTGTCATCAGTGCTGCACTTCCCTTCCTTAAGGCCAAGGCAACTTGGTGGGAATCCTACAAACGTCGAGCAGAGGGAAAGGTGCTTGGATAGGCCTCTTACGGTTCCGTGGCTGAACATCTGTTGAAATCTGGTATCTCCACCCTGAATTAAATTTTCAGAAGGCAAGCATTTTTCATGCTTCCCTCACCACTACACACACTGCTTTTGGAAACACATTTTACAATACAATACAATACAGTGCAGAGTTGGGAGGGACCTGGGAGGTCTTCTAGTCCAACCCCCTGCCTAGGCAGGAAACCCTACAGCACTTCAGACAAATGGCTCTCCAACATCATCTTCAACACGTCCAGTGTTGGAGCATTCACAACTTCTGGAGGAAAGTTGTTGCACTGATTAATTATTCTCACTGTCAGGAAATTTCTCCTTAGTTCTAAATTGTTTCTCTCCTTGATTAGTTTCCACCCATTGCTTCTTGTTCTGCCTTTAGATGCCTTGGAAAATAGTTTGACTCCCTCTTCTTTGGGGCAACCCCTGAGATATTGGAGCACTGCTATCATGTCTCCCCTGGTCCTTCTTTTCATTAAACTAGACATACCCAGTTCCCGCAACTGTTCTTCATATGTTTTAGTCCCCTAATCATCTTCGTTGCTCTTCTCTGCACTCTCTCTAGAGTCTCCACATCTTTATGGTGACCAAAACTGAATGCAGTATTCCAAGTGTGGCCTTACCAAGCTACCATTTCCTTAAGCTAATGCAATGGGTTCATTAATATATAATCTCTGCCTACTTTTTTAATCAGAGATGCGCATGATTCCATTTGAAACAGAGCCCCTTTTAACGCAACTACATATCTACCCTATTTGGCTCCTGCCTATTGTGTTCTTTTCAAAGTCCAGAATTAGTCTGGGCTGTCGAATGCTGTGAAAAGTCCTAGAATTAATCTCTTTTGCATAAAAATGCAAATGGAATAATGATTTTCCCCTCCTCCCCTGGAAGGAGTAATTTTGCCAATCAGCTTAGCCAAGATGCCCGGGGTGTGTGTGTGTGTGTGTGTGTGTGTGTGTGTGTGTGTGTGTGAGATTGAGGAGGGAGAAAAAATAGAATATCTTTGCAACAGTTTGAGATCTCTGCAGGCAGCAAAAAGGGCCACATCACAGGATGTGTTTTCTCTCTGGCGAAATAAAATAATAAAAGTTAAATTAAATTAAACTAAAAAAAATAAAATAAGATAAGTAAAGTAAAATAAAATAAAATAAGTAAAGTAAAATAAAATAAGTAAAGTAAAATAAAGTAAAATAAAGTAAAATAAAATAAAGTAAAATTAAAAGTAAAATAAAGTAAAATAAAGTAAAATAAAGCAAAATAAAGCAAAATAATGCAAAATGAAGTACAATAAGGTAAAATAAAATAAAGTACAATAAAATAAAAAACAAAATAAAGTAAAATAAAGCACAATAAAGCAAAATAAAGTATAATAAAGTAAAATAAAGCAAAATAAAGTAAAATAAAGTAAAATGAAGCAAAATGAAGTAAAATAAAGCACAATAAAATAAAATAAAGTACAATAAAATAAAAAACAAAATAAAGTAAAATAAAGCACAATAAAGCAAAATAAAATATAATAAAGTAAAATAAAGCAAAATAAAGTAAAATAAAGTAAAATAAAGCAAAATGAAGTAAAATAAAGCACAATAAAATAAAATAAAGTACAAGAAAGTAAAATAAAGTGAAATAACTGTCTGCTTGTTTGTGGCTTTCCTTATTTTTCCTATTTCCCAGTCCTTATTCCATGCTGAGGGAGATTTAACACAATTTTAAGGGAAATATGGCGAGTTCCATAATGAAGCTCCCTTTCCAGGCGTTGCAAAGCTCATTCCCTGATGGGGAGCCGCTCCTGTTTTCCCTCAAAATGGCAGTTTGCAAATAAACAGACTCATACATCAAGCGGAGGGAAGCGTATTATGAGAGTCCTGTTTTTTTCACCTACCTGTCCGATCGCTTTGCTCCAAATGTGTATAAATGAGAGCTTATAAACTGCCTGCCATTTTCCGTTTTTCGGGTTTGTTTTTAAGTTCTAAATTCTTCCCCGGCATCGTCTCCATCAAACGCTAGGAAAACACGATTTGGGGGATCTGGTACGGAAACGATTTCAATATTTCATGCGGGGGTCCCTGGAGGCCCCATAATCTCGCTATTGGAGCACATGGTGCATCAAAAACCCCTTTACAGAATGCAGAATAACCTTAGAGGTCTTCTAGTCCAACCCCCGGATTAAGCAGGCTGGAGAACCTATAGCCACGCTTTCCACAGGTGGCGTGTGGAGCCCTCTCTGTGGACACGCCAGCTGTTGCCCAGTTCAGCTCAACCACGTGTGCCCGCCGGCCAGCTGATTTTCAAGTGCCACGCATGCCGAAGATGAGCATGCATGTGTGTGTGTCTGTGTGCATCTATGGGGGTGGGGGGAGCATTTTGGTCCCAGGAGGTTTCAGGGAGGTTTGTTAGGTCCAAAATGGGGCGTTGGGAGTCACACACATGTGCTGGTGGGTGGGGGAGCGCGGCTGGGGGGTGTGTGTTAGTGTGTACATGCACAGGGGGCCAGGGTGCAATGCATTATGGGTGTGGGCACACACACACACACACACACTGTCACACACAGCAGCTGAGTATGTGATCAACAGTTTCATCAGCTTCTTTGCAAAGTCTGCATTTGGCAATAAAAGTTTATTATTATTATTATTATTGTTGTTGTTGTTGTTGTTAGATATCAAATCAATGTGTGAACGGTGTGGCACCAGGGTGTCACCCATTCTAATACAAATAGAACTAATGAAATAAATCATAATTATTACACTCAATTGACTCATGCATTTCTAGCAATAATACACATTTATTGATGATTACAATCCATCACCATTCAATTATTCCGTGTTGTGCCTTGTTATTACTCTTATTATTGTAAAGTGTATACACTGAGGTTCCTCCTTCTCTTGTTTCTATCACTTATTCTAGCTTTTGATCCTATCACATTTTGTTTTAAAAAAAAACATGATTTCTGTCTATCCTAACTTCTAATCATGTCACCCACCTATAAGAAAAAAAGGGAAGAGAGAGAGAGAGAGAGAAAAGGGAGAGCAAATCAGAACAACAAATAGAAGGATTGTCCATCCATCATCTGTAGCCTGCTTCGATATTTTAATGCTACGCTTTAGAAGAAAGGAAGAAGGAAGGCAAATCAGAACAATAAAAAAAGGAAAATAATCTATCCGTCTATGCATCAACTCTTGCCCGCTTCAAAACTTTGATTGCTATGCTTTTTCTATTGACTTGCCTTCCAAATCCCTCTCTTAGATTTTTATCTCTAACTTCATCTGCTTCTTGACTATTCAATCCAAGCACTTCTCCCACCTCTGCCCTCCACCCAGTCTCTTCTTGAAAACGTCCAGTGATGGAGAACCAGAAGTTCCAAAGGAGAGTCATTCCGTTGATGAATTCTTCCCATTGTCAGGAAATTTCTCCTTAGTTGGATCTCTCTTTGAGAAACTTCTATCCATGACTTCTTGTCGTGCCCTCGAGTGCTTTGGAGAATAGATGGTAGAAAAGAAATCTACTGTGAACTCTGCATAGGTGTCAGGGAGGTAAATGCTAGTAAATTCTCAGCTCCATTCAGTTGCGCCGATACTACTCCCAATTAAGAGATTACAGAAAGAGTAGAATAATTTCAAGCAAGTATAGAAGTTGAAATTACTTCAGGGCAGAATTAGGAAATGTACTTAAAGAATTAAAAAGCCACTGAAAAGTGAGGGGGCTTTGTTTGAAGTGACCCACTCTTTCTGAGCAGTTATTCTTGAGGACCTATATTGACTGGCCTAGAAAAGAATTTCTCTAATCAGGATCCAGCCGATTTTCCCCGTGTGGCAATTTCCCGGCACACCTTTTCTCCTGCGCAAGAAATATGAGCTTCATCTCCTCTTTGGAGCCTTAAATGAGCCCACAATTTCTGCAAGACTGACATTCAATTGTGTCTCCTTGTAGAATAGATCTACAGCCAAGGGTTTACTCATGATTAAGGTTAATTCCGAAATGGCTGAAGATATAAGATAAGGGCTGCAAAAGGAAGAAGTGGAACTTGTGAGGTCTGGTGCAGGTTTGGGGGGGGGGAAAGGGGGGGAAACACGGCTCTCTTCTGCTCTCTTGGCAATTAGATACAGCAGGTGGATGGAGCAACTTCTCTTAATTTTATTTTCCTTTTCAAAGAATTAAGGGAACTTTTTTCTCAATTCTTTATCACCATTCATTGTTCTTGCACATCATAGGATACTTTCTTTTCTGTTGTTGTTGCAGCATCTGTATCTCATTTTTTTCTGGCAAGTATGCTTAAGGATGTATTCCAGAATGTTCCAAATGACCTGCAACTTGCAATTAAAATTCAAAAATAACACAAACTATTAGTAACTCCCCTCTCTTCTCCCCTCCTCTCCTCTTCTCTCCCTTTCTCTTCCCCATTTCCCTTTTCCTTTTTCCTTCCCTTATCTTCCCTTCCCTTCTGTTCCATTCTTCATTCATTCATTCATTTCCTTCCCTTTCCTTCTGTTCCATTCTTCATTTATTTCCTTTCCTCCCCTCCCCTCCCATTCTCTTCCCTTCCCTTCCCTTCTGTTCTATTCTTCATTCATTCATTCATTCATTTCCTTCCCTTCCCTTCTGTTCCCTTCTTCATTCATTTATTTCCTTTCCTTTCCTCCCCGCCCCTTCTCTTCCCTTCCTTTCTGTTCTATCATTCATTCATTCATTCATTCATCCATATTTCCACTCCTTCCTTTCTCTTCTGTTCCATTCTTCATTCATTTATTTCCTTTCCTTCCTTTCTCTTCCCTTCCCTTTCCTTCCTTATCTTCCCTTCCCTTTCCTTCCATTCTTCATCCATTTCTTCCCTTCCCTTCCTCTTTTCTTCCTTTCCTTTCCTTTCTTCTTTCCTTTCCTTTCTTCTTTCCTTTCCTTCCTCTTTTCTTCCTTTCCTTTCCTTTTCCCCTTCTTTCTTTTCCTTTTCCTTTGCTTTCCCTTTCCCCCTTTCTTCCCTTCCTCCCTCACATTCCCTCTCTCTCCCTCCCTTAGCAAATAAATACAGTCCAAAACGAGGCACGGATTGGGACCACCGATTTCTCTTTGCGGGAGGTGGGTCTGGGGAGCTTAACGCTGAAGGAGGAGGACCAGCGGTGGCTGAGTGTGTGGCGGGCCATGAATTTAGCTCTCCGTGTTTTTAGGTCAGCAGGCGAGAGAGGATCCCTGCCAATTGTGTTCAAATTGCTTCGGGGGATTGGGGAAATGGACACGGGTGAGTGTGTGTGTGTGTGTGTTGTGTGTGTGGTGCGAACATGCCTTTTCTTGAGTTCTCCTCGATCACCTTGTGTGATGTCTGAATTGGGTAAGCTATCTTCTTTATAAAAACACACACACACACACACTAATTGAAACCAACTCTACGAATGCCTGCAACTCTTAAGTGGAGTGAGTGCGTGCGTGTGTGTGTGTGTGTGTGCATGGATGACTCTACCTCCCCTTGAAGGAGTGGGGGGGGGGAAATGTGTGCGCTCAGCTTTTAATCTGATGCAATTTTTCACAAGTTGTTAAACACTGAAAATCAAGGTTCAGGAGGGAGATGCATATTTAGCTGATTGCTCTGCTTCTGGGTGCAGCTATAATGAGCTGCAGACCCTCCTAGATTAGCAGATTTTCATATAGATGCCTTACGAAGGAGGAGGGGAGAGAAGCCAGCCAGATGGTCTACTTAGCTGCACTTAAAACCTGATTGCTAGTGTCAATAATGAGTGTTCAGACAGGATGATCCATAAAAGCCAAACGGCATAAAGAAAATGTGAATGGATTCGTGCCTTTACGAGAAAAAAGGGAAAAAGGAAAAGAAAAAGGAAGAGAAGGGCACTGCTACATTAGCCGACCGTCATAATTTGAATATATAACTTGGTTAGGTTCATACTTTAGTTATGCTAAGATCAGTTGTAATTCTGTGCAAAAGAAAATAGAATTGTGTTGTGGCCCACCAGTGGACAATGGAGCTGGCAGCAGATTCGGACAGTGAGAAGATTGGGGAGGAACATGGGCCAGTCCTGGAGCCTGGGGAAGGCTCGGATGAGGGCTCTGTGTCGGAGGCAGAGAGGGGGCCAGAGCCGTCTGACAGTTATCAGCTGCCTTCAGAGTCGGACATCAGTGAGGAAGAAGAACAGCTGGAGCCTGTTCCCAGTGTGTGCATGCACAGAGTTGCCAGACAAAGGGAACAGCTAAAGAACAGGGGTCGATTTGGGAGTAAGGCCGCAGGGGGACGATGAATATCCCCTCCCAGAGGAAATAAAAGAGGAGCGAAAGGGGAGTGGAGTTTGCAGGAGACAATTCATTTGCTTAATTGGTTCTTGACTCTCTGAGACTCCTTGCCAAGTTTTGCAGATCTCAGCCTGGCAGCTCTCCAAGCCAGATAAGGTCGGTGACTGTAAATCCTCCCTCGAAAGACTTTGCTGGATGTGAAGGAGCAGAATGTGGAGCAAAAGGGGAGTGGAGTTTACAGGAGACAATTACTTCATTCCTGCATTCTGGCCATGGATTGTGGTGGAGTCTGAAAGATCTCAGCCTGGCCACTCTCCAAGCCTAATCAAGGCGGTCATTGTGAACGATCTTGAAAGACAGTGGGAGAGGAAAGACTTTGCTGGAGAGGAATTCACTGTACATTAAATAAAAGGGGTTGGGATGAGGACTTGGCTTCGTGCTGCTGGGGCAGCCTAGGGGAGAAAGCTGTTCCTGTGTTACTTTGCTGTTGGACATGGTCCTTTCAGAAGTCCAAGAAGGCTCCACACCCATTTTCTCTACTCAGGAGACCTGGAGAAGACAGACAAACCAAGGAGACATTTCCTATCAGTGAGAATAATGAATGAGTAGAACAACTTCCCTTCAGAAGTTAAGAGTGCTCCATTGCCGGAGAGTTTTAAGAACAGATTGGACAAAAATGGTCGAGGGTCTCCTCCTTGGGCAGGGGGTTCCAACTCCTCCAACTCTTTTATTCTGTTGTTTTTGTGCGGAAGGATTCATTGGGCTTTTCAACACACCGCAGTAAGAACTGTTGCACTTCAAATGCTACAGGGGATTATGGGAATTTAAATTCCTCACCCCAGGAAGGCAGCGAATGCCGCATTTGGCTGAGAGCTTTGTCTCCAGCTGAGAGCATCTGACTGTTTCCTTAATGAGAATCTGATGTGGAAAAGAGCATCAAGCAATCCTAGCTGGTTTTCGCAAGCACCATGTTTAACACAACGCAAGAGGAGAAATATAATAATGCAACGGCCACATTTCTACCGGAAGACTGAACTCTGGTCTGGATGTTATCGCCAGAACACTGGAAGATCCTAAGGACTAAGTTTTCACGCTCTCTTTTACATGAAGTAAGGAACACCAGAAAAATACAGGCATCCCAAACATAAATTGAACAAACACTGCAGCTGTTTATTATTAGAAACTAACTGATAACCAGGCATTGCCCATGAGGGAGCCCCCTTGTGGAGTACTGTGCAGCCATTACCATGGCAACTCCACTGTGCTGTACAGTAGAAGCCATTTGAAGGCACAATAGGCTGTATCTTAACAGAACACACACACCGAGGGGTGTTAGGGGGTGTCTTAATTCCATAGTATTTTTCTCCAGAGAGTAAGTCACCTGTGTACCAAGTTTCGTTGAAATTGCTCAAGGCATTCCAGAGTTATGTTGGTACACACACACACACACACCCCACACAAAGAGAGAAAGAGAGAGGTGTGTGTGTGTGTGTGTGTGTGTGTGTGTGTATGTATGTATGTATGTATGTATGTATGTATTGTGTCACAGGTTCAAATCCCAGTAAGGGTATGGCTAGCTGATGAGAGCTAAATAGCATACATACATACATACATTAAATACATACATACATACATACATACATACATACATACATACATACATACAGATTAAGTTCTCTGATGGGATGGAGAGAACTGGACGTTTGCAATGTCCCAAGGTCAAGTGATTCCCCTTTTGCAACCTCCTGACAAGCAATGTTGAAATAAGCTGAGTAAGTATTCTATTCCATCCCATTCCATCCACATTTTCTATAATCTTTCCAAATTTCTGTCATGTTTCTATCTCTGGGGCTCACTGTCTCTTTCTATCTTCTGCAAACTCCTTGCTAGATTCCTTCTTGAGGTGTCCTAATTTGGTCAATAGGATGGAATGGAATGGAACAGAAGAACATAATAAAAAGAATAAAAAAGAATAGAATAGGAATTAAATGAATGGAATGGAATAGAATGGAATAGAATAGAATGGAATAGAATAGAATGAAAATAGTATATAGAATATAATAGAATAGGAATTATATGAATAGAATAGAATGGAATGAAATAGAATAGAATAGAATGAAAATAGCACATAGAATAGAATAGGATAAAATAGGATAGGATAGGAAAGGAAAGGAATTAAATATATGTAATAGAATAGAAATAGAATAGAAATAGAAATAGAATAGAAATAGAAATAGAAATAGAAATAGAAATAGAAATAGAAATAGAAATAGAAATAGAAATAGAAATAGAAATAGAAATAGAAATAGAAATAGAAATAGAAATAGAAATAGAATAGAACAGAATTCTTTAATGGCTGTGTGATTGGACACATAAAGAATTTGTCTTTGGTGCAGATGTGTACATAAAAAGACAAGATACATTCGTCAAGAATCGTAAGGTGCAACACTTAATGATAGTCACAGGGTATAAATAAGCCATCAGGAAACAATCAATATCAATATAAATCGTAAGGATACAAGCAACAAAATTACAGTCCTGCAGTCATAAGTGGGAGGAGACGGGTGATAGGAACGATGAGAAGACTAATAGGAATAATAATAATGCAGCCGTAGTGAATAGTTTGACAGTGAGGAGGGAATTACTTGTTTAGCAGAGTGATGGCATTTGGGAAAAAACTGTTCTTGTGTCTAGTTGTCTTGGTGTGCAGTGCTTTATAGTGTCGTTTTGAGGATAGGAGTTGAAACAATTTATATCTGTAGATATTTTCACAACCCTCTTTTTGCCTTGTGCAGCATGCAGGTCCTCAATGGAAGGCAGGCTGGCAGTAATTGTTTTTTTCTGCAGTTCTGATTCTCCTCTGAAGTCTCCGTCTGTCTTGTTGGGTTGCAGAGCCAAACCAGACAGTGATGGAGGTGCAGATGACAGACTCAATCGTCCCTCTGTGGAACTGAATCAGCAGCTAAAATATTGTATGGGTTTGAAGAACAAAAATAGAAAGAACTTCCAACTTTGGTGGTGGAGAAAACTCTTGATTACATCATGGATTCCCAAGAAAAGTAACACGTGCGACTTAAAGCAAAATACAGCCCACCGTTCTAAGTTGAGGAACAAATGACCAGGCTCAAATTATCAAAATTTTGACAGATTATGTGAAGGCCTAACATCCATTAAACTCCATAATGCTGGGGGGGAAAAATGTAGAAGACAACCAGATAGAACAAGATAGATGGGTTCAATTATCGTGCAATAGGAGATTTGAAGGAACAAGCTGGGATTAAATTGTCCTGAATAAATCTATCTATGTGGTCACTTAAGAGTTGACACTGACTTGATAACACATCATAAATCGAGCCAGAAAATGTAACTTTTGCATTATTTGAATGTTGCACTAACATCAGTGTCCTTGAAGCTATTTGTTTATTCCTGGGGCTGCAAATATTATCCCTGGTGAAACATTTAATTAAAAAGAAATGTCTAATAATGGCATCAAAGTGATCTACCATTCTGTCCAGGCCACCTGGGGTGTACACATAGAACTGAATGTCAACATTTTATAGATTAGGATTGCCTTTTGCCAACAGATAATTCTTGGTGTTGGACAGGGGTGTTTTGACTTGACGGTAAAACGTTCGGCATAAATAGATGGTTGGAAGAGAGATGGTACAACAACGTATTGAGCTGAAGCCAGAAACATTCCTGCTAGGAATTCTCCCTGAAATTTATAATAACAAGAATGTATATTTAATCATTCATGTATTAACCGCAGCTAGAATTGTATTTGCACAACATTGGAAAAGTGCAGAGATTCCAATGTGGAGAGAAGGTGATAAGGAAAATATGAGAATGTGCAGAAATGAACAGATTAACATTAGCAATTAAGGAGAAAGAGCAAACTGAATATTATAGGATTTGGGAAGTCTTTTACCAATGGTTGGAGAATAAAAAAAGAGTTTGGAAATGAAGAAGGCTAAAATATACATAGGCAATGTATTTAGATAGAGATACAAATAAGATGAAAACTGTTAGTATGTGTAGCAGATATCTCTTTTAGTTCTCAGATCTACTTTGGTGGGCGATTTGATCAAAGTGTGATTGGATCAAAGCTCTCTTTCAAAACTTTCCCCCATCCTAACAGGGTGTTGTGGCCCGCTAGCGGCCAACGGAGCTGACGGCAGAGTCGGACAGTGAGGAGGTTGGGGAGGAACTTGGGCCAGTCCTGGAGTCTGGGAAAAGTTCTGATGAGGGTTCTGTGTTGGAGGCAGAGAGGGGGCCAGGGATGTCTGACAGTTATCAGCTGCCTTCAGTCAGACATCAGTGAGGCAGAAGAACAGCTGGAGCCTGTTCCCAGTGTGTGCATGCGCAGAGCTGCCAGACAAAGGGAACAGCTAAGAAATCAGGGTCGACTTGGGAATAAAGCCACAGGGGGAAGGTGATTGGCTCCTCCAAGAGGAAATAAAAGAGGAGTGAAAGGGGAGGGGGCTTTTGCAGGAAACAATTTGTTTGTTCGGCCGTTAGATTCGTTCCAGGAGTGTGAAGATCTGTCCGTGAATCTCAGAGACTCTGTGCCCAGCCTTTCCTTGCACAGCTTCTCATTTAGAAAATATTTACATAACAGCTTTCCAAGCTAGATAAGGTCTGTGGTCATAAATCCACCTTTGAAAGACTGTTTGCCAGGCCTTTGCTGAATGTGAAGGGGAGGAAGTCACATTCACTTAATAAAAGGGGTTTTGTCAGCACCAGTAATTGTGTTCATGCTTTTTGGGGAAGCCTCAGTCAAAACCAAGATGGCACAGTGGTTAAATGCAGCACTGCAGGCTACTTCAGCTGACTGCAGTTCAGCAGTTCGGCTGTTCAAATCTCACCAGGCTCAGGGTTGACTCAGCCTTCCATCCTTCCGAGGTGGGTGAAATGAGGACCCGGATTGTTGTTGGGGGCAATATGCTGACTCTGTAAACCACTTAGAAAGGGCTGAAAGCCCTATGAAGCGGTATATAAGTCTCACTGCTATTGCTATTGCTAAAACACAGGGGGGCCGAGTGGCAATGTCAAATGGGCGCCGTATGAGTCCTAACAGCTACCCCTGTCAGAATCCTTGCAATCGCATTTGGCACCCGCTATAATTTTGTCGTCACTTTTGAGAAGAGCCTCAGCTGAAAGCAAGGTGGCAATTGTGCGAGCAAAAGGTTACAAAATCTGGGTCATCAACTGTCTGAGAGCAACGTTTATTTGGCCCATCAGTCAAAGCCAGAGATCTGAGGACATTAAACATCAATCCTCCAGGTTTATGCAATTTACTAGATTGGGGTCACTTTACAGAAGAAACTGCCGACCACTTCTGGAAGCAAGAATCTTCCTTTAGTCCGCCCCACTCCTATCTCCAATTTCATGTTAAAGTGACAAACCCATTTGGCACCTGATGATGTTCATCCATCATGTTCGAAGAGGACCTTGACATCTAGCAGGTTGTGGGCTGTCCGTGATGTGTCCACAGGTGGCTGGCAAGGCCTCTACGGGCACGAAACATTTTTGCCACATGTCGGGCATACATGTGTGGGCACCCTTGTAGCAGCATTTGCAGCTGTGGCTTTGTGGAGTGCTCGCTTCTCTTGTGGCGTGGTTCTTCTTCTGTCCTCAGATGTCTGGCAGCCTCGGAGGATCAGTGTGTCCCAAGCTGATCGATCTTGTGCCAGGGTTTCCCAGGAAGTGCTTGTTTCGACCTAGGCTTCCTGAGACAGTAAAAATCACACACTTAGCCCAGAAAACCCTCTTTTTTATTTCAACGGCTGTGAATTATGTTCATTCACAGTCCGTAATGAGTCACGAATAGTTTGTAAAGAGTCCGACAGAAGTCTGCCAAAGTCTTTCGGTATAAGGCTGATAAGCAACCACCTTTATCTCCCTTGAAACGCTGCCAAAGACCTAATTGGCAATTAGCTTTGCAAGGCCACATGGAGCACAGAGTCAAAACGGAGCTTCAGAATTCAAACCGATCAGCACGAACCAAGTAGCTTCCTGCAAAGATTCACGTGCCTTTACTCCTCCTTTATGTCTTATGGGAATGACAATGAGGAGGGAATTTGATGATGAAGATATTATGTATTATTGTGACTGTAGGGATATATAGTTATATTATTAATAGTATTGTGATGAATTTTATAACAAATATGTGAATTTCGATTGTTTAAAACCTTGATACCACACTTTTTTGGTGGAAATGTAAAGTAATATAAATAAAACAAATAAAACATTGGGGGCAAAAATCAGGAGGCCCGCGACCATTTCTGACAGAGGGCAGTCCAGTCTCTTCTTAAAAACCTCCAGTGGTGAAGCACCCACAACTTCTGAAGGCAACTTCTGTTCCACTGGTTGATTGTCCTCACTGTTAGGAAGTTTCTCCTCAATTCCAGGTTGCGTCTCTCCTTCATGAATTTCCATCCATTGATTCTTGTCCTGTGTTCAGGTGCTTAGGACAATAAATTGACTCCCTCCTCTTTGTGGCAGCCCCTCAAATACTAGAAGACTGCTATCATGTCTCCCCTAGTCCTTCTTTTCTTGTATTGATTCTATGCCTCTGTTTCAGGGGTGAAATTCACCAGGTTCTGACAGGTTCTGGAGAACCGGTAGCAGAAATTTTGAGTAGTTCGCAGAACCGGTAGTGGAAATTTTGAGTAGTCCAGAAAACCGGTAGCAGAAATTTTGAGTAGTTCAGAGAACCGGCAAATACCACCTCTGACTGGCCCCAGAGTGGAGTGGGAATGTAGATTTTGCAGTATCCTTCCTCTGGAATGGGGAGAGAAAGGGGATTTCGCAGTTTCCTTCCCCTGCCACGCCCACCAAGCCACACCACACCCACCAAGCCACGCCCACAGAACCAGTAGTAAATTTTTTGGAATTTCACCACTGCTCTATTTACAGAACCAAGGATTGTATTCGCTTTTTTGGCTGCTGCTGCACATGGCTGGCTCATATTTAAGCGACCAACCACTAGGACTCCAAGTTTTGGACTCAGATTTCGCCTGGTCTGAAAAAGAGTAACTGTGAGAGGGATGTGACCCTCTCTGAGGGGCAGCCTGACAGAAATCTTTCCAGTTTTACGCTCCGCAAATTGACACGGAAAGCACTTCCTCGCCCCTGGATTGCCCTGAGCATCTTCTGAACCAGCAGTCCGAAAATCCAGGCAATAAATTCCGTGGTGGCCCTTGTGCCACGGAAAAGCTGAGCAAGCATTGCGACCCTTCCTTGGCTGATGCTCATCTTAGCTTTACATAGATAGCAGCGGTGGGCCTTGGGATATTTTCCACCAAGACAAAAAAAAGCTGAAAGGGTGAAGATTGCCATTTATTATTGCCTTTGACATATCGATGACACTGAAAAACCATTTCCTACTTTCCTTCCAGAGGAATGTTTTGGACACATTTCCTAAGTCAAGTGGAGAGATTATCTCCACTTGAACATCCCAGTATAATGGGAATAATGAAGAATGTTGGGGAATCAGTCCTACAAAATAGCCAATTTGCTTCTTAAATTGGAAACTGCGAAGGCTTGGTATAAATTAAACCAGAGAGATTTTATCGGTTGTTGTTGTTAGATTTTGAGACTTGGCTTGCCCACGGCTGCCTGCCTGCTCAAAGTAAAACCATAAATGCTGAATTACAGACGACACGATGGCTCAGTGGCTAAGATGCTGAGCTTGTTGATCAGAAGCTCGGCAGTTCAGCGGTTCGAATCTCTAGCGCCGTGTAACGGAGTGAGCTCCCGTTACTTGTCCCAGCTTCTGCCAACCTAGCAGTTCAAAAGCACGTAAAAAGTGCAAGTAGAAAAATAGGAACCATCTTTGATGGGAAGGGAACAGCGTTCCATGTGCCTTTGGCATTGAGTTATGCCGGCCACATCACCACGGAGACGTCTTTGGACAGTGCTGGCTCTTGGGCTTTGAAACGGAGATGAGCAGCGCCCCCTAGAGTCAGGAATGACTAGCACATGTGCGAGGGGAACTTTTACCTATGCAGTAAGAGCACTCACTAAAGAGGGAAAGTATTAACATTTTATTAAATTAAAAGAAGAGGGGAAAAAAGGAAGGAACTTGTGAAATATTTTTCTTCCGTAGCGACACAATTTCTGCTTCTCGTCCCAAGGGGAATACAAGTTAAGCATAATTTATAAAACTGTGCAAGGGGGGGGGGGTTGCTATGGAAGTTGGAGAAGTGCTCCCCTGTGTGAGTAAATGAAGTGTAAAATGGAATACCCGAGGAGAAGTTACTAAAAGGTCAAATACTGATAAAGTTTGCCTTCTACACGCTTCATTCCTGAATTCAGATGTTAACAGATTCTGAGACTCCGGGTTTGGAGAAATAAAAAAGGAAGACCGAGGTGACGCAGTGGTTAAATGCAGCACTGCAGGCTGACTGCAGTTCAGCAGTTCGGCGGTTCTAATCTCACCGGCTCAGGGTTGACTCAGCCTTCCATCCTTCCGAGGTGGGTAAAATGAGGACCCAGACTGTGGGGGCGATATGCTGACTCTGTAAACTGCTTAGAGAGGGCTGGAAGCCCTATGAAGCGGTATATAAGTCTAACTGCTATTGCTATTGCTATAAGACCGAAGAATTATATCCTCTGTAGAGAGACTGAAATAAAAAAGGAATGTTTAGCTTTAGAAGATTTAGAGGAAGTTTTTCTGGTCACAATCAGAGGGCCGGACAAGACATAATGGATGGAAACTGATCAAGGAGAGAAGCAACCTCGAATTTGAGGAGAAATTTCCTAACAGGGAGGACAATTAACCAGTGGAACAGCTTGCCACTAGAAGTTGTGGATGTTAAGGCTTTTAAGAAGAGACTGGACAGCCACTTGTTTGAAATGGATCTCCTGCTTGAGCAGGGAGCTGGACTAGAAGACCTCCAAGGTCCCTTCCAGCTCAGTTCTGAGTCTGAAATTCTCTGCAGATCAGTTTTGCTTTGAACATAACAATGCAAGGCTGTTCTTACATCTTTAGCATGGGTTGGCTTGGGTCACTGCCGGTTCCAGTGGCCCAACACTCCAAACCACTACCGGTTCGGCCGAACCGATCCAAACCGGTAGAAATCCACCACTGCTCTTTAGATACCCTGAATTCGGATTGAATCCATCTCTCTTTTGTTTTAAAAGCTCTTTATCTTCTCAAGACATTAGCAATCAAGGAATGTGCTGCAGGCTAGTCCTTGGTATGAAGATCCTGGAGAATTTATTCAGAACTCATGACGGGTCTATGCCTGCCAAGATCAACATCATACAAGGCATGCCCTCCCCCGGTAACACTTCAGGGGAGTGGTTCCCAAAGTTGGCAACTTTAAGACTTGTGGACTTCAACTCCCAGAATTCTCCAGCCAGCAGAGCTGGCTGGAGAATTCTGGGAGTTGAAGTCCACAAGTCTTAAAGTTGCCAACTTTGGGAACCACTGTTTTAGGGAAGCAAAACCTGGACTTTGAAGAAGCCAGGATGAGAGAAAGTATTGAAGCTTGGTGTTGTCTTTTGAGAAGATGGTGGACAGGCGAGAAAATAAACAAAATGGATCATTGAACCAATCAATCCAGAGTTGAGGCACAAACGACCAGACTCAAATGATCATATTTTAGAAACATTAGGCAAAGAACAGGATTTCTTGAGAAATCTATAATGCTGGGAAATGCGGAACAAATGAAGTCGTATCTATGGGGTCATGTGGCCGGCGTGACTCAACGCCGAAGGCGGACGGAACGCTGTTACCATCCCACCAAAGGTGGTTCCTATTTTTCTACTTGCATTTTTTACGTGCTTTCAAACTGCTAGGTTGGCAGAAGCTGGGACAAGTCACGGGAGCTCCCTCAGTTAAACGGAGCTGGGGATTCGAACCGCCGAACTGCCGACCTTTCTGATCGACAAGCTCAGCGCTTTAGCCACTGAGCCACCGCGTCCCCTAAATTGACATTAAAATCCACTGTATCAAAATGATCCGTGATGCAAAAATGAAAATCTGGTACCAAAGATTTGCTCATGTTATGCCCTGACGGTGGGGAGGGAAGGAGGAGCAAAATTCTACTCATAGTTTGCTGATAGTGTAACATATTCTGAACCTATCGAGAAAAGAAGCATCTACTCATTCTGAGATGCAAATAAACATCATGTGGGCGAATCTTAGCTCTGCGCCACTCCTGGGTGTGATTTTGAAAGACTCCTGCCACTGCCATAAACCTTTTTCCTTAATGTGCTGCTGTCCTGTGATCTTTATCTGAGTTTCAGCACATGGTTCATTAACTCAGTTCATTAATTTCCACTTGTTGGTTCCTTCTAAATTGGGTTTCCAACCAGCTGGTCTAGGCTTCAATAAATGTTCAACTCGCTTTGCAAGCAGGGCCATCAAAGTTATGGAAGAGTTTTGGGCGAGTCTGAGATTTCTCTTTTAAAATATATATATATTCTTAACTAGGGCACCAGGAGAATGATTTGTGGCTCCAACCCGAGCCGAGGTTGCGCAAGAATAAATAAAAATAAGATGCAGACATATTTATTCCTCAAAGTGAACAGTTTGCCTTTAGGGGCAGCTGCAGAGAAATGGGGGTACACAGGGATTGTTTTATGTCCTGGATGTGGAAGTGTCTACTGGCTGATTCCAGAGTAACACTTGGTGTGTGTGTGTGTGTGTGTGTGTTTGTGTGTGTGTGTGTGTGTGTATAGGTAGGTAGGTCACCTTTGATGTTTATTCTTGTGAGCCTTTAAGTGTTGGGTTCTAAGAGCTGCTTGTGGTAGTTGTTGTGGCCCGCCGGTGGAGCTGGCAGCAGATTCGGACAGTGAGGAGGTTGGGGAGGAACCTGGGCCAGTCCTGGAGTCTGGGGGAGGCTCGGACGAGGGCTTCGTGTCGGAGGCAGAGAGGGGGTCAGTGAGTCAGACATCAATGAGGCAGAGGAACAGCTGGAGCCTGTTCCCAGTGTGCAGAGCTGCCAGAGGAAGGGAAGAGCTAAATAACAGGGGTAAATTTGGGAGAAAGACCACAGGTGGACAATGAATGGCCCCTCCCAGAGGGAATAAAAGAGGAGCGAAAGGGGACTGGAGTTTGCAGGAGACAATTAGTTCCCTTAATTGGTTCGTGACTCTCCAAGATTCCTTGCCAAGTTTTGCAGAGATCGTCCTGGCAGCTCTCCAAGCCAGATAAGGTCTGTGACTGTAAATCCTCCCTTGAAAGACTTTGCTGGGTGTGAATGAGCAGAATTCACAGCAAATTAATAAAAAGGTTTTTTGCCAGGAGAAGGAATTTGTTTCATGCTCTTGGGAAGCCTCAGTCAGTGTTTGAAAAATCTGAATCCTGATATATTTATTGTTTGCATATGGTACCTACTTCTTCACGGGTAAAGTACAGAGTCAATCTTTTGTCTCTTAGTGCCCTCTGAAAGTGATGGGGCAGAATAACATAAGGTGTGCTAAATCAGACTGATCTCACCCCTGATCTAAATACCATTCCTTTCTCAGAGAGTCAAAGACAACTTGCCCTGTACTTGGAGTGGCATGACTGGGAAGCATCTCCAGTTAGGACGGGGGCCTGATTGGACCATGTGATGGACATCTGAGTACTGGGCAGGGACTTGGACTTTCTTTTTGGGGGGGGGAACCTGGAAACTCAGATTTGGGTTTTCCCCAGATGTGCCAATATGACATCTCTAATAAAATGGGACTTTGAGGGAACTGAAAGTTAGGGGTGTTACTTGGCACCCCGACAAACAGGTGGAGAATTTCCTCCTTTATTCTATTGTCCCCAACGACCGAACCTCTACTGGGAAATCCCATTGTGTTTTCAAGATCGACAGCAATAGCAATAGCAATAGCAGTAGACTTATATACCGCTTCATAGGCCTTTCAGGCCTCTCTAAGCGGTTTACAGAGAGTCAGCATATTGCCCCCAACAATCTGGGTCCTCATTTTACCCACCTTGGAAGGATGGAAGGCTGAGTCAATCCTGAGCCGGTGAGATTTGAACCGCTGACCTGCTGATCTAGCAGTAGCCTGCAGTGCTGCATTTAACCACTGCGCCACCTTGGCTCAGAGATGTTATTCCCCCGAACCGGTAGCAGAAATAGTGGGTGCCCCCCTCCTTTCCCCCTTCCCCTCCATCCCTGCCCCCACTCTGCCCCCCAGCCCCAGCTCTATGCCGTCCTATTTAGGCGTGTTTTTGAAGCCAGGCACATGCACGAAAGGCTGGGCCCATGCGCAGATGGGGCGTCTACACCTGAAAGCTGGTGACAGGCCAAAAAACCCCAAAGGTGAGTCTCTGTGAGCCAGGATTCCGGTGATTTTAGCTTCTTGAAATCCTGGGAATACCCAAGGAACGAATTATTTTATTTGGAAAAGATTTAAAAAAAAAAAAAAAAAAAGGGTTAAAATTGACACGCTGGCAATTTCCTTATTGGAATTTGCCTCTGGGAAATTCATTTCGGGGTCTCCTAATTTCTACAGCTCATTTGTAGGGAACATGGGCAGCAGCTGAAGCAAAAGATGGTGCTTACACAGGCTGTAACTAGCCGAGGGGAAGCCGTTCGTAAACTAGCTAACCATCTGCTTTCCGAAAAAAGTAATCTCTTATGGGGATGTTGGTGCGGGTTTGATTTTTTTCTTAAAAAAAGGAAAATATCCTCCTTATCCACCTCCAATTCTTTCCCACCCTGGCAGAGTCATCTTGCAAAGGAAAAGGAGAGAGATAAAACTAAGGAACAGCACAACATTCTCTTTGGAATCCAGGTTGCCTTTAAATCCCTCCGTTTTCATCTTCTGTAATGAAAGTCTTAATAAACAGAATAGCGCCAGCAAGTGGGTCCCTTGTGTTCTGACCCCCAAACAAGGCAAACCCTCTTTAGTTAAATAAATATTTCCTTTATTAGGAGTGCCAGCAGCACTGGCACAAAATCTCTCTCTCTCTCTCACCACAGGCTAACAAGTCCATCCTGCACGGAGATGAATAGTTATATGCCACATCTATTCATCTCTGCCTCTTCCAGCCCAAGGACCGGCCCATAGATTTCCACTGCTCTCCTCTCCTCTGCCTTCTGCGCAACCACGCATCAGGCACTGGACCCAGCTGTTCCTCCTCTTCCTCATCAGCCACCTCCAGACCTGGGGGCTGTTGACTCTCCACCTGAGGGCTGACGGACAGCCCAGGCTCCGCCCTTCTCTCTCTCTCTCTCCCTCCCTCCCTCCCTCCCTCTCTCTCTCTGCCAGCTCCATTCCCTCTCCCCCCTTAGCGCTCTCAAGTTCCCTTGATGCTGATCCTGACTATTACCACTACTACTACTACTACTACTACTACTACTACTACTACTACTACTACAATTCAGCTGCGGGAGGGGCTGGCTGCTGACAGGCCACAACACCTTGATTTTGTTGTTTGTTTTTATCTGGCTTTATTGCAAGACAATGCTTTACACAGGGAGATAATCAGGTGACGAAAATTCAATGTCTAACTGAAAGTTTATCTAATATTCCAGGGCAGGGGTGAAATTCAGCAGGTTCTGACAGGTTCTGGAGAACCAGTAGCAAAAAGTTTGAGTAGTTTGGAGAACCAGCAAATAATAATAGCAATAGCAATAGCAGTTAGACTTATATACCGCTTCATGGGGCTTTCAGCCCTCTCTAAGCGGTTTACAGAGTTACCATATTGCCCCCAACAACAATCCGGGTCCTCATTTCACCCACCTCGGAAGGATGGAAGGCTGAGTCAACCCTGAGCCGGTGAGATTTGAACAGCCGAACTGCAGAACTAGCAGTCAGCTGAAGTAGCCTGCAGTGCTGCACTCTAACCACTGCGCCACCTCGGCTCTATAACAAATAACAGCTAATAACAGCCAGAGTGGGGTGGGAATGGAGATTTTGCAGCATCCTTCCCCCGGCCACGTCCACTAAGCCACGCCCACAGAAGCGGTAGTAAAAAAAACAAAAATCTGAACTTCACCTCTGTTCCAGGGTCCCCAATGCTCTGTTTGTTCAAAACCGGGCTGCAGACGAATTGGGCGAGTGCATGTGTGTGTGTGTAATTCCCATTTGGGCATGTAGCGTGTGGGAGAGCCTGTATGTGCAGTTCCATTCGTGCAAGCAGCGTGCATGCACGCATGCCTGCCGCTCACACAAATGGAGCTGCACTCACCCAGAACCCATCCCCTCTCTCGCTCCACTCCCCCCGTCCGTCCTCAGCCGGAAAGATTGGAGAACCTTGCAACATTGGGGTTGTTGTGATCCTTGGTTTACCTTGGTTGAAAGGGCCTTGAACGAAAGATGCCCATATTTTCATGCCGATGGAAAAGCCAGCAAAGGTTTAAAGAGTGGTGGCTTCCACCGTCCATCACGCAGCAAGGCGAGTGTAAACACTTAAAAATGACTTTAAGGGCTCCGTTTATAAACACTGTAAATCAGTTGGAGAGAACGAAGGCGGAAGTCAGGAATTAAATACCTCTGTACGTTTTCTAAGCAGCTCCCTCTTTCCTCGCGTATAAATAACAATGCCGCGGCGAATTTAGTAATCAGTATTAAGCCCAAGGTTTGAAAGTTTTTCCTACCGCAAAATGATTGAAAGCAGCGGCTTGCTGAAGCCATATTAAGTATAAATTGTACAATTTAAATGGTATGATTCATATTTAACATTAATGTAAACTTTTCACATCCTTAAAAGTTTAATTAATTTAAATCATCCCAGCGTTAGCCATTTTTATTTCCTGTTGCATAAACACATTGTAGATGTTAGCTAAATATATCGGTATGATTAGCATTTTATAATGCAATGAAACAATTAACTCGGGAGGAAAAAATAAATGAATAATTCAGTTAAATGAGTTCTGAGCACAGCTATTTTTTTTTGGGTTCGCAGTTGCAGGTTTTCTGGAAGAGGCCACAGAAATCATGGAATCACCGCACAAAGCTTGAGAAATCATACAATATATCACGAAGACAGATAGGTTGGTGCCTGTTCATCTTTTCAACAGCTTGTTCCGTCTATTCAATATTTAATAAAGCCTTAGAGCCATAGTACACGGACGCGGTGGCTCAGTGGCTAAGATGCTGAGTTTGTTGATCAGAAATAGCAATAGCAATAGCAGTTAGACTTATATAACAGGTTGGCAGTTCAGCGGTTCGAATCCCCAGCGCCGCGTAACGGAGTGAGCTCCCGTTCCTTGTCCCAGCTTCTGCCAACCTAGCAGTTCGAAAGCATGTAAAAAATGCAAGTAGAAAAATAGGAACCATCTTTTGGTGGGAAGGGGACAGAGTTCCGTGCGCCTTCGGCATTGAGTCATTTTTTTTGCGCACCGAATTGGCAGTAATGCCGGTAGCAACCCAGCTCTGGATCCCGGAACAGCCAGCAACTCAAGCGTCGGTAGTCACCTGGTGAAATCTAGTTTGCCCCCTGCAAAGCACCAAGGTTAGGCAACACTCGGGCACCAAAGAGAATGCGCTAGCAATTCAGGCTTTGAGGACTGCATTGTGCCTGGCAGGTGCCATGTGCTAAATAAATATCCTGTGTTTGTTGATTGGCAAAATATTCGTAAAGATAGCAGAGTATGTGAATGCGCAGAAGACATGGGGAGTTTGAGGGAATGATAGCAAATCCTGAGAAGTCAGCACGGGCTTCTGTTCCATCTGGCAACAGCTGAAGGTTGCTGGAACATCGTGGAAATCTTGCAAGAGCTGCCTTATCGCTAGCTTTCGTCTCACATCGTTTCCTCTGGGCACCCACCTTGGCGTTTGATTCGGCGGGAGATGGAAGCACGACAGTCACTCACTCTCGCCGCACAGATGTAAAGTGCTGCAGAGGCTGGAGTTGTCCGAACTGCCGATGCTACAAGTCGTGTGGAGAACCAAACAAAGAAAAAATCTCTGAATTATTAAACAATATTGAGGAATGATGGGATTTAAGCTTTTAAAACATGGCACTACTGACTTTGCAGTCAGAGAATAACAGGGTGGGAAGGGACCTTGGAGGTCTTCTAGTCCAACCCCCTGCTCAGGTAGGAGACCAGCATTCGCTGGCTGGGGAATTCTGGGAGTTGAAGTCCAGACATCTTCAAGTTGCCAAGGTTGAGAAACACTGTTCTAGAGGCTGGGTCATTTTGGCCGGGACCTGGTGGGCATCAAGCTGCCACCTCCAATATAAAAATAGGCCAGTTGTTAAGTGCTGAAACACTGAAGTGCATGATTTGGTCATTTAGACCTCCAAAAAAAAAAGCAAATTGTCAGTTTCATTTCTCAATAATGGATTTGGAATAACAAATCAGCCTCTTATTTTTTTTCCCCCTCCATCTCTGCTTTTTCCGGGAAAAGCTGAAGAATCTTGAGCAAAGAAAATTAACCAAAATCTGAAAGCTTCTGTATTGGACGATTTGCGGGACAATCTTATTTTCTGACACCAAGAAGAAGACAGCGTCTGAGACCTCGGCTGAGATATGGAGGGTTGGTTCCAAATAATATTGAACACTGTCACCACCACGTTCAGCCTGTTGACGTCTTATTGATTTCTCGGAATAAATGAGGCTAAAAGCGTCTCAGGTTGGCAGCCTGGCCCTTCTGAAGGGAAGAATGGCAAGCAAACACACACACACCCCACCCCTTGCAAAAATGCTGTGTCCCAGGGGAATGCTAAAACAGCAGAGAATTCTTTCTTGAAATGCGTCTTAAATACATCTGGAATATTTTGTTCTGATGGGGAGAAGAGATATATTGTTGTTGTGAGTTGCGAAGTTATGTATGACTCATCACAACCCCATGGACCACGTTCCTCCAAGCCTTCCTGTCATCTCCCATCCGCTGGAGTCCATTGAAGCTCACGCTGGCTGCATTGATTCCATTCAGCCTCCTCCTTCTCTGCCGTCCCCTCCTTCTTCTTTTGCCCTCCATCGTTCCCAGCATGAGGCTCTTCTCCAGGGAGTCCTTCCTTCTCATTAGGTGGCCAAAGTCTTTGAGTTTCCTCTCCAGGATCCGGCCTTCTAAAGAGCAGCCAGGGTTGATCTCCTCTGGGACTGACCGGTTGGATGGCCTTGCAGTCCAAGGGACTCAATGCAGGAGTCTTCTCCTCCAGCCCCAGAGTTCAAAGGCCTCCATTCTTTGATGCTCAGCCTTCCTTGTGGTCCAACCTTCACAGCCATCCGTTGCAACTGGGAAAACCACAGCCTTGGCTAGACGCACTTTTGTTGGCAGGGGGATGTCTCTGCTTTTTAGGATGCTGTCTAGATTTGCCATCTGAGAGGCCATATAATATATATAGCATGGCTTCTTAATATTGAAGGGAGGGCTATGACGCGTATGGTTACCAAAGATAAAACAAATAACCGAGCAAGCGAAGAGAGACAGGAGAAAATATGCAGAGAGCAAGCAAAGCACTGGCTCACACCCCCCCCCCCTTTCTTGGAAATTCCCAATGGAGACTCAATCCTAAACTCAGAAAGGCATTAAGAGCAACCTCCTTACATACAGATGTTGATACTTTGGGAAAAATTGCAAAGAAGAGCAACGGAGATGATTAAAGGCCTGGAGACTAAAACATAGGGAGAACGGTTGCAGGATTTGGGTCTGGCCAACCTAGAGGAAAGAAGGAGTAGAGGGGGGCATGAGAGCCGTCTCCCAATATTTGAGGGGTTGCCCCAAAGAAGAGGGAGTCAAGCTATTCTCCAAAGCACCAGAAGGCAGGACAAGAAGCAATGGGTGGAAATTAATCAAGGAGAGAAGCAACCTAGAGCTCAGAAGAAACTTCCTAACAGTGAGGACAATTCACCAGTGGAACAGAAGTTGCCTTCAGACGTTGTGGGAGCTTCATCACTGGAGGTTTTGAAGAAGAGACGGAACAGCGGCCTGTCTGAAATGACAGAGGCAGAGAATAGATGGGGGCGGGGCCAGCCAGAGGTGGTATTTGCCGGTTCTCTGAACTACTCAAAGTTTCTGCTGCCGGTTCTCCAGAACTGGTCAGAACCGGCCGAATTTCACCCCTGGTTCTCCTGCTTGAGCAGGGAGCTGGACTAGAAGACCTCCAAGGTCCCTTCCAGCTCTACTCTGATGGGTTGATTGAATTGTTAACACCAACCCAAGCCTGCCCAACATTACCATCTGCAGCTGTCAAAGCAATCAAATTCTTGGACAGTCGTTCTCCAGGTTGATCGTTAACTAGAAAGGACCCAAGGACTGGAGCTGAATTGCTCTCCTGATGCGTTTTTCAGCCCCCATTAAGGGCTGGGCTGCTGGAGTGTGAAACTAGGCCATGATTTGCCTTCAGCTATCAGGTTGAGTCACGCTAACCGCTGAGCAAAAAAAAATAATAAATACTGCTCCGCTGTTGAGAAGGGTCAGCTGTGCTTTTTTTATGAGGAAGTTCCGGTGATCGAACGTTGCTCAGGCCTAAATGACCCTTCCCATTAGGGAGCTCCAGGTTCTTAAAACCAGCCACGCCAATCGCCTTCTATATATATATATGTAAATGGCGCTCTGTGTGTGTGTGTGCATTTATGTATGTGTGTGTCTTCTCTTCCATTCCATTACTCTTCTCTTCTTTTCTCTTCCCTTCCCTTATTCTACTCTACTCTACACTACTCTACACTACTCTTCCCTTCTCTTCCTCTACTCTACTCTACTCTTCTCTTCCCATCCCATCCCTTCCCTCTACTCTACTCTACTTTACTCTACTCTTCCCTTCCCTACCCTCCTCTCCTCCCTTTACTTTCTCTTCCCTTCCCATCCCATCCCACCTCTTCCCTTCCCTTCACTCTACTCTACTCTACTCTTCCCTACCCTACCCTCCTCTCCTCCCTTCCCTTCACTTTCTCTTCTCTTCCCTTCCCATCCCTTCCCTCTACTCTACTCTACACTAGTTTTCCCTTCTCTTCCTCTACTCTACTCTTCCCTTCCCTACCCTCTTCTCCTCCCTTCCCTTTCTCTTCTCTTCTCTTCTCATCCCTTCCCCTCTACTCTACTCTTCCCTTCCTTTACTCTACTCTACTCTACACTACTCTACACTACTCTACTCTACTCTTGGACAGCAGCCCAACTTTCAGTAAACCATAATACTCCAACATACAAGCA
Organism: Thamnophis sirtalis; assembly: GCF_051295495.1. Lineage (NCBI taxonomy): Eukaryota > Metazoa > Chordata > Lepidosauria > Squamata > Natricidae > Thamnophis > Thamnophis sirtalis. Next base: position 72,267,142 of record NW_028261390.1, read on the forward strand.
ACTGTCCTTCCCGAACAATCTTTTGCTACCGAAATATTATCCGCATCTGTCCTCGGTTCTTCCCTTAGCATCAAAAGCAAATCTAGAATAAATTGCTGAGCTCGTAAGCAAAGCTTTTCTCTTAGCACTCCTTCTGACTGGGAATAAATACATAAAAATAAACAAGCGTGAATCCTTTTGTATCTAAAGCTCCATTGCAGTTATATTATCTTCTCCTGCCTCGTTTCCACAATGGCTGTGTGAAATCTTTCTTTTTTAAAATTAATAGTTGCTTACAGAATGCTGCTTTGATCCAGATCTAACGTTTGTGTGTGTGTGTGTCTTATTTTTCCTTACTTTCGATACCGGTTCACAAATGAGAGCACATGTATCTCCTCCACGCATGCACAGGATCTTCCGTGCATGCCTAGAGCATCAAAAACAGATGTGATGATGTGTATGGGTAGGTGGGCGGAGCCTGCTACCGAGCTTCCCTGCAAAGGTGAGTAGAACAGCGAGGGGGGGGGATCTGTTGTGCCAGGTGATTTAGATTAGATTTGGATTTAGACTATAAGTCCTGCTTTCTAGCTAATATCAATCGCGCATCACAGCTGATCGTCGGAAATACCATTTCGCCCCAACCGGTAGTATTTTTAATTTTTTTTACTACTGATTCAGATGTATCAGTGTGAACCGGTAGCATTTCACCCCTGTTTGCAATCCTCAAAAGAAGGAGAAAGAGTTGCATTGAAAGACCTGATAACTTTGCTTTCCCACAAGTCCTCTTTAACCTATTATTTATTAAGGATGCTCCTTCTCTGCTTACTCAGTTTTTCTCCCCCCCTTCCCTGTCCCTTTATCAGTTCTCTGCCTCTTTCCTGACTCTGCTGTTTTGTCTCAGGTGTGTGTGTGTGCGTGCTTGCGCATGGAGAGAGAGAAAGAGAGAGAGGTGGGGGAGAGGGGGAGAGAGAGAGAGAGGAAGAGGATGTATAAAAGCATAGTATTGGTGAAATGATATAGTATCAGTGAGATGCATGACATAGGAATTCAATAAATAAATAATCAAATATGCACAATACTTTGGAAAGTTGCCCGCAGAATCATGTGCATAGGAAAAATGTGACTATTGGGAGAAACGGTTATGAAAATACATGGGGAAAAAAATCAAAACAAATTGAAGATCCATATCACAACGGCCAGACTGACAGCAAATGACATCAATACCTTATTAACGAGAAAATGTAACGCATGAAATTGAATGTTATTTATTCCAATGCTTTAAAAAAAGCAGATTTCTACATGGAAAAAAAGATTTCACTATATAAAGGCTTTCAGAATATTCAATACTTATCTCCAATGTCATTGTACATATGTTGTGCACTGACAATAAATTATATTATTGTTGTTGTTGTTGTTGTTCTCCAGTTTTTGTTTTTTAGGAAAAGGATAACTTTAAAAAGGTAATAAAAATAATTCAGGGATCAAAACCAGATAAAAAAATGTAACAAGCAAGTCAAAAATCAAACAACCAGACTACTGGATTGGCTTCTATATAGGATTTTTAGATTTATTATTTGATATATTTTTTTACTTATACATGTATGCGTCATAAGTAGAGATTGGTCCCTCAGAAAGATCATACAACAAGCCCAATCATACAACAAGCCCAAATCAATCAATCAATCAATCAATCAATCAATCAACCAACCAACCAATGTTGGATAGAAAGAGAGCGGGAAGATGGAACTTCACTTGAGAAAAATCAAATGAATGGATTTAGACAAACCTGGATTGCCACATTCTTAGCACTGTGACTAAAAAAGCTTTTGCAAGCACATTCCATCACCTGTGGAACATCAGATGGGGGACTTAACAAAATACTTCAGCATTTACCCCGAGGGCCGTCTGTGGCAAGGATACCTAAGGAATTCACATAAAAGTTTATTTATTAACAAGACAGACATAAATGTTTCCTTGTGACACTCTAACTTTCTTTCTTTTTTTTAAACTTATTATTCAGGGTTTTTTTTCATACAAAAAAAGACAAATCAAAATAAAAAATTGAAGGGAAGGACAGAAGGAAGGAAGGAAGGAAGGAAGGAAGGAAGGAGAAAGATGTGAGAGTGGGAGGGAGAGAAGAGGAGGGAGAGAAGGAGAGAAGAAGGAAGGAAAAGGGAGGGGAGGTGGGAGGGAGGGAAAGAAAGGGAGAGGGAAGGAGGAAAAGGGAGGGAAAGAGGGAGGGAAGAAAGGAGGAAGGAAGGAAGGAGAACGATGGGAGAGTGGGAGGGAGGGATAGAAGAAGGAAGGAAGGAAGGAAAAGGAAGGGAAGGAAGGTGGGTTGGAGGGAGGGGAGGGAGGGAGGGAGGGAAAGAAATGGAGGGAGGGAGGGAGGAAGGAAAAGAACAGAAAAGGAGGGAAGGGAATGGGAGCAAAGAAGAAAGGAAAGGAAGAAAGGAAGGAAGGAAGGAGGGAGGGAGGGAAGGAAGGAAGGAAGGTGCAATTAAAGAAAACACAAAACTTCAGAAATAACTCCCAACCTTCCTTTCAACAGATGCTTACAATCTTATTGCCAGAGGGTTGGACTAGAAGACCTCCAAGGTCCCTTGCAGCCTTACGATTCTATGAATCTACTTCAGGACAGGAAGGAGAAACCCAACCCAGAAGTCTTTAGGAATGCTTTCCGAAAAGCCATTGGTTGGTAAGTTGAACGGACTTTAATTAACCCAAGGTTAATTGCTTTGATATGGCTGCTCATATGTTATCTGGTCATATATGGACAACAAAGAATGAACATTACAGCAGATGAGGTTAGGGGTAGAATCAAGATCACACAAAGTATCAGCACCGCTTTATAAAACCTTAGTAAAGCCACAACTGAAATCCTGCAACCAATTTTGGTCGCCATACTACTTAAAAGATGTTGAGACTTTGGAAAAAGTTCAGAGAAGAGCAAGAAAGAGGATTAGGGGACTGGAGGCTAAAACATATGAAGAACGATTGCAGGAACTGGGCATGTCTAGTTTAATGAAAAGAAGGACCAGGGGAGACATGATAGCAGTCTTCCAATATCTCAGGGGTTGCCACAAAGAAGAGGGAGTCAAGCTATTCTCCGAAGCACCAGAAGGCAAGAAACAATGGTTGGAAACTAATCAAGGAGAAATTCAAACTAGAACTAAGGAGAAACTTCCTAACAGTCAGGACAATTTACCAGTGGAACAGAAGTTGCCTCCAGAAGTTATGGGAGCTCCATCACTGGAGGTTTTGAAGAAGAGACTGGACAGTAACTTGTCTGAGATCTAGGTCTGTGACGGTGAACATGACAAAAACATGACACAGAAACATTGTGCCCGCATTCATTGGAATCACACTTTAGAAAAGCGCACATGCGTGCCCGATGATCCGCTGGCTGGCGCACATACCAGGCTGGTTTTCGGCACTGCTGTGCACATGAAGGGATTGCACTCCAGAAAAGCCAAACTTCTGGGTTCTGTCGCGCAGACGCACCGGATAATCAGCTGGCTGGCGTGCATTTCTCGGCACTGGCCTGTGTGCGTAGGACAGTCGACTGTCGGCTGCGCATGTGTGCCTAGAACCCAGATGACCAACAGGCAAGGCCATGCGTGCCGTGCGACTTTGGGCCCACGTGCCAGAGGTTCACCAGGCTGGGTATATGTTTTCCTGCTTGAACAGGGGGGTGGACTAGAAGACCTCCAAGGCCCCTTCCACCTATTCTAAGTTTAAAGGGTGAAAGAGAAGCCACTTGAAGAGGGGGTAAGGAAGGCCATTCCGCACGACAGTTGAAAATATCCCCTCTGCAGTTCTTGCTGTACTTGAGATCTTGTTCTAACACCTCCGTCATCATCAGATACACTCTAGAGCAGTGTTTCTCAACCTTGGCAACTTGAAGATGTCTGGACTTCAACTCCCAGAATCCCCCAGCCAGCATTCGCTGGCTGGGGAATTCTGGGAGTTGAAGTCCGGACATCTTCAAGTTGCCAAGGTTGAGAAACACTGCTCTAGAGCAAAGGACGCAGTGGGTCAAGTGGCTAAGACACTGAGCTTGTCGATCAGAAGGTTGGCAGTTTGCCGGTTCAAATCCCTAGTGCCGCGTAATGGAGTGAGCTCCCGTGACTTGTCCCAGCTTCTGCCAACCTAGCAGTTCGAAAGCACGTTAAAAAATGCAAGTAGAAAAATAGGAACCACCTTTGGTGGGAAGGGAACAGCATTCTGTGCACCTTTGGCGTTGAGTCATGGCGGCCACATGACCACGGAGACGTCTTCGGACAGCGCTGGCTCTTCGGCTTTGAAACGGAGATGAGCACCGCCCCCTAGAGACGGGAACGACTAGCACAGATGTGCAAAGGGAACCTTTACCTATGCTCTGTAGCAATCAGCCCAGTTACTACTTCAAAGGTTGAGTTCTTGTGTTCCAGACATAGATTGTTCAATAAGTTTCCTGTCTTCTGTTGAGCCTTTGTACAATGGTACAAAGCTCCTTCATAGACACCGTATCAGCTGGAATCCCGAGGCTTATGAGCAGTCAATTGCAGAGGCAAATCAATAGGGTCACATTGCATACACACAGGACGAGTGAATAAAAGAATGAATATTGATATTCGTCTCCTGCTATTAAAATACAGAGCTACCAGATAAGCAGAATCTTTCTTGATCTATTGGCTGCGGTGTTAAGGTCAAGGTGGAGCCAAAACAGCCCTCGGCTGTGCGATTATTTTAAAAATATAAACAATGGGAGGGGATGTGATTTTGTTTACCGGCATGGCCATTGCTGAGAAATTCATGGAGGGGAACATCTGGAAGGTCTTCAGGTTGGAGCAGAAGGGGATCTGAAATAATCCGAATAGAGCTGGAAGGGACCTTGGAGGTCTTCTAGTCCAACCCCTCCCCTCGAGCGGGAGACTCTATACCATTTGAGACAAGTGCCTGTCTCTTCTCTTCTGGAAAGCCTCCAGTGATGAAGCTCCCACAACTTCCGAAGGCAACTTCTGTTCCACTTTTTACGGTCAGAAAAGATTTTTAAAAAGATGACTGAATGAAACAAAAAAAAAATAGGTTTTTTATTTCTATTTTAAACGTGCTTTTGTTCCCTACGAGAACATCCTGAATTACTGAATTGGAGATGCTGAACTGCATTGTTTGGCAAATTGATTAATACGTCTGACATCTACCCAGCGCTCTGAAAGGATGCGAGATCCTTGAGATATTGAATGTGACAAAACATGAAAATTATCCATGGGGAAGTACGCAGTGATGGAAAGGTTACTGGTGCTTCCCCTTGTTTATAGCACGGGGGACTGCCAGAGACAGCAGAACTGGGGATTTGAAAGCTTAATATGCCAGCCGAAAGACTTATCAACATTTTACTCTTTTGTAATTATTAGAGAAAATACGGCCACGGCACAAAGGGAAAAAACGAGTGACGCGGAAATAAAAGGTAATAAATGATATGGAAGATGAATGGGAAATTAATACAGCTGTTAGAGAGAGAAAGCACTATTCCTTTTCAAATATACTTCTCATTTAGATAAACTATGTTTTTACAGCCAAACTAGGCTGCATCAACAGAGGGATAGAATCAAGATCCCGTAAAGTGTTAATACCGCTTTACAAAGCCTTGGGAAGGCCACACTTGGAATACAGCATTCAGTTTTGGTCACCACGATGTAAAAAGGATGTGGATACTCTAGAAAGAGGGCAGAGAAGAGCAACAAAGAGGATTAGGGGACTGGAGGATAAAACATATGAAGAACAATTGCAGGAACTGGGTGTGTCTAGTTTAATAGAAAGAAGGACTAGGGGAGACATGATAGCAGACTTCCAGTATTTGAGGGGCTACCACAAAGAATAGGGAAGCAGCTATGGATGGATAGATGGCTGGATGAAGACTAATTATGTAATTTTATTCTATTTTTACCATGGACGTATTTTTTCTTCTTCTTCTTATCGAATCTTCAAGAGCCTTGGAACTGCACTGAATACTAAATCCAAATAAATTAGACTTCTAGTAAGAACTTCCATTATTGTCTTTTAGTAACATTTTCTGGGGAATCCTAGGCAATTGGGAAGGGTACAGTCAATATTAATGATGAAAATCCAAATATTTGGAAGAATTTGTTTGGAAGTATATTTATTTTATTTTATTTGCAAATGATCCTGGAGCATGCAAACATTAATACAACGCTTTTAGTTATGTGGATCAAGATCTTACGCCATCATTTGGTCTGAAATGGCATAGGGTCTCCTGGTTGAGCAGGGGGTTGGACTAGAAGACCTCCAAGGTCCCTTCTGTAGGCTGGAATTTTTTTTCCCATCCAAGGGCCAGGAAGCATGGCCATTCCATGTTCCGCTGTAATTTTAACCCTTCGTTTCATTGACTTCTTTCTCTCTTTCTGTCCTCTTAAATCAACTTCTTTTTTTTTTTTGCTCCTATTTCGACAAACATTTTCATCTCCCTTACAAATTGTAGAAATCACACAGCTAGCAGCAGTTAGAGTTATTGTATAGGAGCACAAATAGCTGAAGACGGATCTTGATGTCCCAAATGATCAAGCAACTATATAATGCTGACAGGCTTTCGCAAGGACAGCAAAAATTCTCAAAACCAGCTGCTTGGATTTCAGCAAGTTCACCCCTTTATCTCCTTCCCATGATCTCTCTCTCTCTCTCTCTCTCTCTCTCTCTCTCTCTCTCTCTCTCTCTCTCTCTCTCTCTCTCTCTCTTTCCCCTCCACCCACAATTTCAAGAACTAAACAGATTTTCAAAAAAGAAAAAGTGGGGAAAGGAAAAAGCAGGAAACAAAATTGCTGAATTGCGTGTTGCATTTAACATTCAGTAAACACCTTAGGACAGTGTTTCTCAACCTTGGAGACTTGAAGTCCTGTGGACTTCAACTCCCAGAATCCCCCAGCCAGCACAGCTGTGCTGGCTGGGGGATTCTGGGAGTTGAAGTCCACAGGACTTCAAGTCTCCAAGGTTGAGAAACACTGCCGTAGGAATTTACACCTTAGGAGCCCAATATCTAACTCACACAACCTACGTGCACACTTTAAACCTAAGAATATGCCAAGGGGGAAGCTGGCCAAACCCAAGGATAAAACAGCCAGACACGAACTGAGCAACGTGGCGTATGCAGTACAATCCCGTGACGTGCGTGCAGATCTGTATGTTGGGGAAACAAAACAGCCTCTTCACAAATGCCTGGCACAACTGTAGGGGAAGAAACTCATTAGGACTAGCTTCAGGAGTCCATCTGCATTTAAAAGACAAAGGCTGCTCTTTTGAAGAGAGCAAAGTCCACATTTGGGGGATTGGTTGGAAAGAGGGGGCCCGAGAGGCCACCTGGGTCAGACTTGAACAGCCCTTCTCTCAACAGAGGCGGAGGGACACAACATCACCCGTCTCCAGTCAACAACACAGTCCTTTCAGCAGTCCTTGTAGCAGCTCCCAGAAGGGCCCGCACGCATTTGCACTATTCAGGTGACCCCGGGGACACAGATAAAACTCCAAGTGGCTTCAAGAACTCTCCAAAAAGGATCAAATGACCAGCTGGCTGCAAGGAGTATAAATCCTTCCATTCCCCACCATCCCATCTCTTTTAAGAAGAGGTTGTTAAAATATTCATGACTGGGAAAGACATGGGAACAAGGTCAGCCAATGAATAGGCATAACAACTAAGCCAGTCAATGGGAGCTTAAACAAATCTGAGTCTGTGCAGAGAATTGAAACAGAAACGTACCGGTAAGAAGCCTAATGCTTTGTGAAGTAAACTAGCACTCTGCCTGGGCTTGTCTGCTGAAATGAAACGAACTGCTTTTGTTTGCCTGTAACTCTCCTGCCTTGTGTTCACTTGGAAGAACCACCTGTTGGTGTTGTACATTGATTCATCTATTCATCTATCTATCTATCTATCTATCTATCTATCTATCTATCTATCTATCTATCATCTATCTATCTATCTATCTATCTATCTATCTATCTATCTATCTATCTATCTATCTATCTATCTATCTATCTATATATATATATATATATATATATATATATATATGTTAATGAATCCAGCTGAATAAGTTATTTGTGTGTGCTCTCTGAAATTGAATTTATGCAACAAACTCTGACAGAGATTGGACATTTGTCTGAAATGGTATAGGTCTTCTGCATGAACAGGGGACTGGACTAGAAGACCTCCAAGATCCCCTCCAACACTGTTGTTTGAAAGACTGGGATTATCAAGATGTCTATCTTTGACTTTCCTTCTATAAAAAGTCACCCACAGTCCTCACACAAGGTCGTGGCATGGCCAATGCAAGTTGAGTTCTGTCTTGGGAAGTCAGAAGTGCAGCTCAAATGCTTCCTTGAACACATGGATTCATTGCGTGCATAGAATATGACCAGAAACCCTGCTAGAATTTTTCAGATTGGATTTAGTCTTTCTTTTATGCATTTCTTTAAAAAAATAAAAAGCTAACAGAGACTATCAGTGTCTCACATATAGTGTCTGTGTCTCAGACCTGGCAATTGGCGATTTGCCAAAGATTCCAATTACTTGTCTTGGGAAACAAATTTTTCAGCTCGTAATGCTTGACTGTACTATAAATCAAATGCCACCTCCCTCTAAAAACCTCTTCTCAGTCTCAGAATGTAAAACAGGATTCTGTTCAAGCGTGCATTCACTGTCAAAATTAAGTCAACCAGTCACTCCGATAGTTGCTTCTCAGGTTTAGCAGAATAACAGAGCTGGAAGGGACCTTGGAGATCTTCTAGTCCAACCCTCTGCTCAAGCAGGAGACCCTAGACGAGGGGTCAGAACCTGCAACTCCGGAGCCGCATGTGGCTCTTTCATCCCTCTGTTGTGGCCCCCTGTCACTGTTCAGCTCCACAATTGATAGGGCTTTGAGTTAGAGACAGGTAGAGGAAAAAGGACACCCTAGGAGGAAACTCTATGGTGGGGAACCAGACTTCCATTCGGCAGAGGAAAAAGGATGTCACACTAGGAGGAAACTCTATGGTGGGGGAACCAGACTTCCAGTCGGCAGAGGAAAAAGGACGTCACATTAGGAGGAAACTCTATAGTGGTGGTGGTGGTGGGAGAAACTGGACTTCCGGTTGGCTTCAGAATTGAATGGGGGGGGGCTTCCAGATAGGACCTTTGTGGCTCTTTGATTGTTTAAGGTATTGCCGACCCCTGCCCTAGACCATTTCCAACCTTTAGTTTAAATGAAGAAATTGTTTATCGCCAGACCCTTACTACACAATGGACTTTCATTGCTGAGTCTACAATTACAGGGACTGCCAGTTGTTTTCATGGTGAAAGTTTCTCTGACTTATTTTTACTTTCACATCAGCAAAAGTTACAGAAGAAAGCAAAAAGAAGGCACAGCAGTTATGTGTATAACATACACAGGATAAAATATCCATTGCTATTTAATGAAGGCAAATGAACTTCGTGACATGCTTCTGGATCCACTTGGTCTCCCCGCACGTCCTCCTCAGTCAAGTGTGCAAACCAGCTTCTGCATTTCCTGCATCAGATGAGCAGAACACATCTTTTTCTTCCTGTCCTGGCCACTTTTTATGGAGGAAGAATTGAGAGTGTCTTAACATGCTGCATCCCTGTTTGATTTTGTGGCAGCAGAGCCTCAGATAGAAAGTCCCTACAGAGAGTGGTGAGGACAGCGGAGAAGATTATAGGAAGCTTGCGTCCTGTTATTCAGGATATTGCTTATAAGTGTTGTGTGCTTAAGGCTCAAAGCATTGTTAGAGACCCCACACACCCACTTCACGGTCTGTTTCTGTTACTCCCCCGTGGGGAGTATTTATAGTATTTATAGCATGACTACTAGATTCTGTAAGCCTTGTTCCTTATGCCATTAATCTGGTAAATTCTCAGGATTTTTTCCCCCCACGTCTATGTATACATTCGTACTATGTTTTGATGTTTCTCTGTGATGTATATGCCTGTGTATGTGGGTATATGCATAATGGCTATCTTTTGAGACTGAAGGCAGTGAAATTTTAGTGTACATTTAAAGTGACAATAAAGTTTCTATTCTATTCCATTCCATTCCATTCTTTATTCCATTCCATTCTATTCTACTCTACTTTACTCTATTCTTATTACTTATTCCATTCCTTTCTTTTTTGTTCTGTTCCATTCCATTCTATTCTATTCCATTCCTTGTTCTGTTCTATTCTATTCTATTCCATTCCATTCTCTATTCTATTCCATTCCATTCCATTCCATTCCATATTCCATTCCATTCCATTTCATTCCAGTCCAGCCCATATTCTATTCTATTCTACTCAACTTTACTCTATTCTCTGGTTTCTCTTCAGATCGTATAAATCTTTCTATTCTATTCTATTCCATTCCATTCTCTATTCTATTCTATTCTATTCTATTCTATTCCATTCCATTCTACTCAACTTTACTCTATTCTTATTACTTATTCCATTCCATTCCGTTCCATTCCATTCCTTATTCTGTTCTGTTCCATTCCATTCCAATTTTAACCATCTCTGTTCCCCATCTTCTGCTCTGCAGCTTCTGAGTCAAGAAGTACTCTTCGTTCCCATGTGCCAACACCAGACGATGGGTCAAAAGTGGCTCCGATTCAAATTTATCTATTTACGGTCAGCGATCGGCTCAGAGCGAATCAGATGATTTCCCCCTAACCGCAAAGCAAGAGACTTCATAATTATTGAGATGTCTTTTAACCAGCCTCTGAGATTTTTCTATTTTCTCCACAGCAGCACGTTCTTTAGCTTTAAGCACTTCTTCAAAAGATGCCTTGCTTCGTAATGTTTCTCATCTCAGCTCCACAACATGTTCTGGAAGAAGGTGCAGTCCCCAGTTCTGATGTATGTGCAATGTTTTAGTTGAGGGGGGGGGGGTTGGCATTGTGAGAAAGTTCTACGTATGTCTACCCTGTTTATTTTCAAGAAGCATTTCCTACACATCTTTGCTGAAACGCAGGCGCCCATCTTAACTAAGCTGTGATCTTCTCCTACATCTATTAGCTGCATGAGAATTCTCTCACACTTGGGAGGTATTGCGTCATTGCAGTGTCTTCTGTATCCCAATGTGAGCGCATGCTGTCATCTGCATTTGGTAGGCAAACTGATTTTTCTCTGGCTGAGCTGTGGTGTACTCAAAGAGCCGAGGTGGCGCAGTGGTTAAATGCAGCACTGCAGGCTACTTCAGCTGACTGCAGTTCTGCAGTTCGGCTGTTCAAATCTCACCGGCTCAAGGTTGACTCAGCCTTCCATCCTTCCGAGGTGGGTGAAATGAGGACCCGGATTGTTGTTGGGGGCGATATGCTGACTCTGTAAACCGCTTAGAGAGGGCTGAAAGCCCTATGAAGCGGTATATTAGTCTAACTGCTATTGCCATTGCTAAAGAACATTCTCTGTGGAACTTTAGGATAGAATGGAATGGAATAGAATAAGTAATAAGAGTAGAGTAAAGTAGAATAGAATGGAATAAATAAGTAATACAAATAGAGTAGAGCAGAGAAGAATAGAGTAAAATAGAGTAAAATAGAATAGAATAGAATAAGGAATGGGAATAGAATAGAAAAGAATAGAATAGCATTGAATAGAATAGAATAAGTAATATGAATACAGTAGAGTAGAATAGAATAGAATCAGGAATAGGTATAGGTATAGAACAGAATAGAATATGTAATGTTTGTATGTTTGTTTGTATGTTTATTAACATTTATAGGCCGCCCTTTTCCCTGAGGGGACTCAGGGCAGCTCACATAAAAATCAGGAAGGGGGAATACCAACAATGACGTAGACACATATAGTAAAAAATAATAAGCAACATTCATTCATCATTCGGGAGGGGTGGCTATCTTTGTCCCCAGGCCTGACGGGCTAGCCAGTTCTTAAGGGCTGTGCGGAAGGCCTGGACGGTGGTGAGGGTACGAATCTCCACGGGGAGTTCGTTCCAAAGGGTCGGGGCTACTACTGAGAAGGCCCTCCTCCTTGTAGTTGCCAGCCGGCACTGGCTGGCCGATGGAATTCGGAGGAGGCCCAATACGAATAGAGTAGAGTAAAATAGAATAGAATAGAACAGAATAGAATAAGAAATAGGAATGGGAATAGGAATAGAATAGAAAAGAAAGAAAAGAATAGGATAGAATAGAATAAGTCATACGAATAGAGTAGAATAGAGTAGAGTACAATAGAATAAAATAGAATAAGGAATAGGAATCAAAATAGGAATTGGAATTGGAATAGGAATGGAATAGAAATAGAATAGAATAGAATAAGTAATGCAAGTAGAGTAGAATAGAATAGGGAATAGGAATAGGAATAGGAAGACTGCTATCGTGTCATCCCTAGCTCTTCTCTTCATTAAACTATATATATACATCCAATCCCAGCAACCGTTCTTTATATGTTTGAGCCTCCAATCCCCTCATCATCTTTCTTGCTCTTCTCTGCACTCTTTTGTGACTGTTGTTCTGGACCAACAACTCCTAGAGGCTCTGCCTTTAATCCTCACCTTAAAATGACTGGATTGCTGCCTCCCAAGGCCAGCCTCAATGCCTGCAACCTCCATAAGGACCAGCTAACTGATCTTTTCCTTAGAGCCGTCCGTAGCCAGCTCTGCGAGAGTCCTCTTCCGTTGCAATGGGGGTTTCTCCGCAAAATCCATTGGAAATGACGCTGTTTTGTCCGAAGACGATTACTGTTGCCTGGAGCTCACGCGAGAGACAACCTAATGGCCTGTGACCGCATCCTTTCCATGCAGGCGGCCACCATCACTCAGTAATGTGTGATCCTCAACTTCAAGATCCATTAAAGACGGTGGGAGCCGTCAAGCCGGGCACGTCCCCGGGAAAAGGAAGGGGGTTTACTCTTTGTGAATGAGGCGCTCAGACAGGAGAGGAAGGATGAAAAGGGAAATCAGGAACCGCTGCAGATAAAGGCAAATTCTGGCCTTTGGGCCCATCGAGACCCCAAAGAAAATGAAATGAGACATTTCCAGAGAAAACGAGAGGACAATGTTCTTGTGGGCCCCCAGTGGCCAGCAGAGCTGGCAGCAGATTCGGACAGTGAGGAGGTTGGGGAGGAAGATGGGCCAGTCCTGGAGTCTGGGGAAGGCTCCGATGAGGGCTCTGTGTTGGAGGCAGAGAGGGGGCCAGGGCCATCCGGCAGTTATCAGCTGCCTTCAGAGTCAGACATCAGTGGGGCAGAAGAACAGCTGGAGCCTGTTCCCAGTGTGCGCCTGCGCAGAGTTGCCAGACGAAGGGAAGAGCTGAAGAAGAGGGGTCGAATTGGGAGTAAGGCCACAGGTGGACGGTGAATGGCCCCTCCCAGAGGACATAAAAGAGGAGCGAAAGGGGAGTGGAGTGCTATAAAGTGCAATGAAGCAGTGTATCAATCTTCAACACTATTGCTAGTGCTGTCCTTCTCACACAACAACATGCCTTTTTCTTCCTCTTTGTGGCACAATGATCTAAATTGCTCCCCATTTTCCACCAACTTCAGAGACTTGAATTCTTAGCACAAGAACGGGAAGGAGAAACACGTCCCCCGAATTATAGGACCCTCCTCTCGCTTCTCAAGCATCTCTGACAACAATGAAGCGGCTCCTTTGAAACTGCTCAAAAGAAAGTCACACCATAATTACAGGCAGGGAGATGCGTGCGTGCGTGCAGGGCGGGGGGGGGATGAGTTTGAATTGTAGCAGTGACACCTGGTCTGGGACTAGCACGCACGACGTGTCTTTGTCACTGACAAATCACGAGGCTGCATTTAATTCAGGACCATCACATAAGTTGTTGCCTTCTACGAATACTAAAAGGAAGAATCAACCGTCAGCAGCAGCTTTGGAAGTGAGGATGGAGACTTCACAAAATGGCAGGGGGGGAAAAGATCTCAAAGATGTTTATAGTAAAATGTTTGTGTCCCCCCCAGTTGGAAGAGATGTTCTTCTTTCTTCTTCTTCTGGAAGAGATGTTGGTGCTACGATTGCAGCTGTTTAGTGTGTTGGATTCAACACAGAACATTAAGTGATGTTCCCCCCCTCCCTTCATCTCCTTAGCTGGAAGGGTAAAAATGTGATCATGTCACCACATGCATTGGAGCTGGGATGAGAAATGTAGAAGCTCACAGATTGCACACAGCCCTCATGCTAATTTCCAGTAGCAGCCTACAAACTAATATTATGCTTATTCAGTGACTCGGTTATTCATGGGATTTCCAGAGAGTGTAAATCTTCAAACTGGCCCTTTAGGAATAATTTCCTCTCCTGATTTGTGTTCGCATCCATGCGTGGGAGGTACAGAGGGGGCACTGTTTAACCAGATCCAAGAGTTCTTGGGCATCCTAAGTATTATTATTATTTTTAATCCATTGCCAAACAGTGTTTGGGATCCTGATGCAGAATGAAGCTGTTCAGAAGACGCAGACGATGGGACTTTTGATCTGAACCAGAGGTGGGTTCCTACCAGTTCGCACCTATTCGGTAGAACCGGTTCGTCAAATCTACTGAACCGGTTAGAAGAGGTTCCACCAGTGGACCCGGAAAGCAGGCCACACCTACAGAAGAGGTTCCAAAAATTTTTGAAACCCACCACTGGTCCTTGGATATGATTATTCTACACTATCATGCTCCTATTTATAAAACTCAGTGCCTCTGTGAAAGGTAAGGATGACTACTGTGTTTGTGGTGCAATCAGAACATTGCGTGTGTTAAAGTTGTTTTAACGCAAACCAAAGATGCCTTTTAAAAAAGAAGTTTACATCCTATTCTGATGCATGCCAGGGCTGTGTGTGGGGTAATTTAAGGTGGTTCTGACAAGTGTCGTCGGCATCTTCCTATCCGGTCACATGGGCGGCAAGCCACTCCCATCTGGTCACATGGGTGGCAAACCACTCCCATCTGGTCACATGGGCAGCAAGCCACTCCCACAAAGGAGGCCACACCCACAGAGTAGGTTCGAACAATTTTGGAAACCCACCACTGATCTGAACCCATCAAGGTGACAGAATAACAGAATATCAGAATAACAGGCTTCGGAGTGGCCTGGAAGGTCTTCTAGACCAACCCCTTGCGCAGGCAGGAAACCCTATACCCCTGATGGCTCACATGTGACAAAGATGGCACACAGAGCCCCCTCTCTGGGCACACGTGTCATTGCCCGCTGTTCTTCACGCATGCCAGAGCACCAGAAGCCAAAGACCAGCTGGCTGGGGCGTATGCATGCGCCAGCCGAATGGACTTTGAGTTTCCAGCACACGCATGTGCACTGGGCAGCTGGTTTTGGGGTTTCTGGTACTCCGGCACTCTGGCGCATGCATGCACATGAATGCATGTTCCGGTTGGGGCACTCATGCTGAAAAGGTCCATCAACACTCCCTTGTAGCATTTGTTCAATCTCTTCTTTAAAACTTCCAGTATTGGGGCACCCAAAACTTCTGAGCTGAGGTGGCGCAGTGGTTAGGGTGCAGTACTGCAGGCCACTTCAGCTGACTGCTATCTGCAGTTCGGCGGTTCAAATCTCACCGGCTCAAGGTTGACTCAGCCTTCCATCCTTCCGAGGTGGGTGAAATGAGGACCCGGATTGTTGTTGGGGGCAATATGCTGACTCTGTAAACCGCTTAGAGAGGGCTGAAAGCTCTGTGAAGCGGTATATAAGTCTAACTGATATTGCTATTCTGGAGGCCAGTTGTTCCCTTGATTGATCGTTCTCACAGCCAGGAAATGTCTCCTCTTTAGAGCGTTAGTTGATTTAGCTTATCAGGCTTATTTCTGAATATCATTGATTTATGATTGAGTTTGCCGTAGGGCAAAGCTTCCTTTTCCAAGAGGACTTGACAATGACCGCATAGAAAGTTAAGTGGAGAATGGTTTCAGCTGTTGGAGACAGCGAATCTAACACAGAGAAGGACTCGATGTTGTGGCCTGCAAGAGGCCAGCAGATTCGGACAGTGAGGAGGTTGGGGAGGAACCTGGGCCAGTCCTGGGGGCTGGGGAAGGCTCGGAGGAGGGCTCTGTGTCAGAGGCAGAGAGGGGGCCAGAGCCATCTGGTAGTTATTTGCTGCCTCTGGAGCTAGACAGCAGAGAGGCAGAGGAAGAGCTGGAGCCTGTTCCTAGTGTGCGCATGTGCAGACTCTCTCAATTGTATTAATATCCGATATATGTGCATGGCACAAGAGAGATTCTGCTTGTCCTACCATCCTACGTGATTGCTTTCATTCATGCCTTCCCCTAAACCCCTCTCCTTCCCTCTCCTTCCCTTATCCATTAATAATCATTTACAGCAACTTAAAAGTTTCAAGGGTTTCCCCCCCCCCCCATTGTTAATAGCTGCAGCATATTTTCTTGTTCTGTGTTATTCCAAGGTTGATTTTGCTTGGCTCCATCCTGATAAGATGGGAATAAGACCTCCTTACACCTCGAATACCTGGAATTGATCCAAGACAATCCATGAATTTGTCTCCTGTATTCCACTGGTTTTGATGACCTCTGCCCTAAAACCGTTCATTGTTTACTTCACATTAAAAAAAAAACCTGTGCAATTTCTGAATCTTTGTTCAGCACTTCATAATGTAGCATTGTATATTTCCTAACTGATATTACACAGCACAGAATCGAATATCTGAATTGGAAGGGACTTTGGAGGTCTTCTAGTCCAACCCCCTGCCTAGGCAGGAAACCCTACACCACTTCAGACAAATGGCTCTCCAACATCTTTTTAAAAACTTCCAATGTTGGAGCATTCACAACTTCTAGAGACAAGTTGTTCCACTGGTTAATTGTTCTCACTGTCAGGAAATTTCTCCTTAGTTCTAAATTGCTTCTCTCCTTGATTAGTTTCCACCCATTGCTTCTTGTTCTGCCCTCAGCTGCTTTAGAGAATAGCTTGACTTCCTCTTCTTTGGGGCAACCCCTGAGATATCGGAAGTCTGATATCATGTCTCCCCTGGTCCTTCTTTTCATTAAACTAGACATGCCCAGTTCCTGCAACCGTTCTTCATATGTTTTATCCTCCAGTCCCCTAATCATCTTTCTTGCTCTTCTCTGCACTCTTTCTAGAGACTCAACATCCTTTCTACATCGTGGCGACCAAAACTGGATGCTATATTCCAAGTGTGGCCTTCCCAAGGCCTTATAAATTGGTATTAACCCTTCATGTGATCTTGATTCTATCCCTCTTTTGATGCAACCTAGAACTGTGTTGGCTTTTTTGGCTGCTGCTGCACACGGCTGGCTCCTATTTAAGCAATTGTCCACTGGGACTTCAAAAAAGAATTTCAAAGGTGTGGCATATTTGGTTTTGGTTGTTACAGTAACTCTGTGCATTTCCTGTGGTATAAATTTAACACCTGCATTTTGTGGATGAAACCCAGTTATGAATTCATTGTGTTCACAGGTGGGTTTCTACCGGTTTGCACCGGTTCGGATAAGCCAGTAGTGGTAATTTGGCCTGGGTCACAGAACCGGCAGTGACCCAGGCTGGCCATCCCCCATCCTACCGCTTCTCTGGTCTCCGCTGCCATTGCTGGCATGTTTTTTATTAGCTTTCCATGGTCTTTGTGCATACGCAGAACAAGTTACAGTGAACCACGCATGCGCGAGCAATTCACATCTGGCGCACACATGAGGAAGGTGCGGCTGACCACAAACACTCTTTTGGAGATTCAAAAATTTTACTACTGGTTCTGTGGGTGTGGCTTGGTGGGCGTGGCTTGGTGGGCATGGCAGGGTAAGGATACTGCAAAATCCCCATTCCCTCCCGATCAGCTGGGACTCGGGAGGCAGAGAATAGATGGGGGCGGGGCCAGCCAGAGGTGGTATTTGCCAGTTCTCCGAACTACTCAAAATTCCCGCTACCGGTTCTCCAGAACCTGTCAGAACCTGCTGAAGTTGACGAGTAAAAGTAGAAGACAGAAAAGGGCTTTTTCTGTCCAGTTATTCGTTTATTCGTCTGTCCGCAATTAAAGCAGTAAAATGAAGCACTTCCTAAGATCTGGTTTAAAAGTGATGATTTTCCAAAGAAGCTTGTCATTTTTTTTCTCCGATGGCATCGATGCTCACATAAATCAAACATAGGTACATTTTTACTGAGAACTATGGCAGATCTCTTTTAGTATTCATAGGTCTTGTAGCATAATACAATTCATTTAAGAATATGACACATCTGTGTAATTTGTAGGTCTTGTCTGTCTAACCTTCAGACAACTTGATGGGAAAAAATAATAATTCAGGCTTAACGGAGAATTTCTCCCCAATTTATTCCATTCTTTTTTTTAATGTGCTTGAGCTGTAGGAACAAAAATGGAAAAGCAACAGAAATAGGAAAAAATACTCCTTATTGTACTGGTTTTCATTGCCAAATAGAGAGACAGATGCTAATCCTTGCAAAGTACGAACATACTCTGTATTATGCGTTCACTAAATCTTTGCACAGAAGATGAGAAACATTAGAAATTTTGAAAGAAAAAAGATTAAAAGCTGGAGAGGGTTTAGATGTGACACCAACCTAATGTGCCTTCAGCCTGTTTAGTATAATGAATCAAGTCCAAAATATATCAAGGGGCCGAAGGTCGCAACTCAAAAACTCCTTCACGGCGTATTCTGAAGCAAAGGTTGACATTTGAAAAACACAAGGTCCATCCACTGACTGCTCTCTGTTGTGGGATTGATGTGTCCATATAATCTCACATGGAGAGAAATTTCGGATTAGTTTTATCGAGACCTCCCTCTGTAGCCGTGATTGACAGCTGACGGCACTCACAGGTGGCAAATGGAACCCCTCCCTTCAGGCACATGAGCCATCGCCTAGTTCAGCTGCACTGCGCATGCATGCGAGCCTCCCGCCGACCAGCTGATTTCCGGGTCTCTGCTGCGCACGGGTCAGACCAGCATGTGGGAGACGCATGCACACGGGTGGTGGTGTGGAGGCAGAGGGGTCACACGAGACCCATTTTTGGGTTCACAAGGCTTCAGGGAGGCCCGCTAGGCCCAAAATGGGGCATGGAGTGTCCCACGCATGCGCAGGGGCATTGG
This sequence comes from Thamnophis sirtalis, assembly GCF_051295495.1. Lineage (NCBI taxonomy): Eukaryota > Metazoa > Chordata > Lepidosauria > Squamata > Natricidae > Thamnophis > Thamnophis sirtalis. Next base: position 72,286,169 of record NW_028261390.1, read on the forward strand.
GGGGTGTTGCACGCATATACGGGGGGCGGGGAGAGCTCGGGGGTTCGTGCACACATGCATTGGAGAGCGGAGCGCATTGCATTATGGGTGTTAGCAGCCAGGTTCACTTCAGGGTAGACACATAGACGAAAGAAAGAAAGAAAGAAAGAAGGAAGGAAGGAAGGAAGGAAGGAAGGAAGAAGGAAAGAAAGAAGGAAGGAAGGAAGGAAAGAAGAAAGGAAGGAAGGAAGGAAGGAAGAAGGAAAGAAAAAGAAGGAAGGAAGGAAAGAAGAAAGGAAGAAAGGAAGAAAGAAAGAAGGAAGGAAGGAAGAAGGAAAGAAAGAATGAAGGAAGGAAAGAAGGAAGGAAGGAAGGAAGAAGGAAAGAAAGAAAGAAAGAAACAAAGAAAGAACAAAATGGGACAAAACTCACTTAAGAAATATTTCACCTAACAACAGAAATGTTGCGCTCTATGGCAGTCATAAGTCGAGGTGAAGAACGGTCATAGACCACTTAAAGACTTTAAACGCCACGTGGGAAGACGCTGACACACTGACCCCAAACCCCCCAAACCAGGAGATCTCATATTGCTAGAATCGGCTGAGGAAAACCGCCCCACATCTTAGAAGAAAAGTTTTAGAAAAAGGGATTTTTACATCAAACTTCGTAAAAAATTTCTTTTTTTCTACAAATTAAGGACCAACGTCTTCTAGCTCGTTCCTTCTTTTGGGACTTGGTCCAAGCCCAGCTTCGGCATTGTGGCGAAATAGGCCGGCGTATCTGCGGGAGCGTCGTGCCTTCTCCAAAAGGGTTTGCGTGCCGTGGTTGCGATTGCCACTTTTGTTCCTCGTCCGCTCGTACTTTCTCCCTCCTCTCTTTGGAAGTAATGAATTTTATGCTTCTTTTGTCTATTTTTAATTCAAATATGTAAAAGCCTTTTAAATGCGCTATCCCAGGTGTCAGTTGCTGCCTCTGGTCCCTTTTCTATCCTCCATTGTTCTCCTAATTGTTACTTCAAAACAATTAGCTGGGCATTCATATGCAAATGAATGCAAATGACGAGGGGGATTTGGGTAGGGGAGAATACCACCACTCCTTTCATTCCCACTCCAAGGACCGCTGGTAGAAATAAGAAAATCGTTTGGCAATGTTTGTCGCCTGGTACCCCACACTCAAATTCTGAAGAGCTGATTCTGGAAGGAACTTTTTACCGTCTCTTCTTGCAAACCGGACTCAATTTTTCTTTTTGGAGAATCTGTGCAAACTTTCTTCTTTGTCCGTTTGTCTCTGGGCAGCCCCGGTGGTAGGAACAAAATCAAAGGATATTCCAATATATATCCAAAAGACCCTTAACGGCATAGAAACCCCCACCTCCCAATTGCTGAAGCACAGTGTCCATTCTTTATCCGGAGTTCACCTTGTGTTCTTACAATTAAGGTAAAGATTCCCCTTGCACATATGTGCTAGTCGTTCCCGACTCCAGGGGGCGGTGCTCATCTCCGTTTCAAAGCTGAAGAGCCAGCGCTGTCCAAAGACATCTCTGTGGTCATGTGGCTGGCTTGACTCAACACCGAAGGTGCACGGAACGCTGTTCCCTTCCCGCCAAAGGTGGCTCCTATTTTTCTACTTGCATTTTTATGTGCTTTTGAACTGGAATTGGAATTGGAATTGGAATTGATTTTATTTGTAGGCCGCCCTTTTCCCTGAGGGGACTCAGGGCGGCTCACAGAAACCAGGGAAAGGGGAATACAATACAATACAATACTAAGACAACGACACATAATAAAATAATACACAACATGCATACACCATTCGGGCGGGGTAATGGTCCTTATCCCCAGGCCTGACGGGCGAGCCAGTTCTTCAAGGCTGTGCGGAAGTCCTGGACGGTGGTGAGGGTACGGATCTCAACGGGGAGCTCGTTCCAAAGGGTCGGGGCCGCTACTGAGAAGGCCCTCCTCCTTGTGGTTGCCAGCCGGCATTGGCTGGCCGATGGAATGCGGAGGAGGCCTAACCTATGAGATCTTATAGGCCGTAGGGAGGTAATTGGCAGAAGGCGGTCTCTCAGGTATCCAGATCCACTGCCATGTAGGGCTTTATGGGTGGTCAATAGCACCTTGAAGCGCATCCGGAGATCGACAGGTAGCCAGCGCAGCTCGCGGAGGATAGGTGTAATGCGGGTGAATCGGGGTGCACCCGCGATCACTCGCGCGGCTGCGTTCTGTACTAGCTGAAGTCGCCGGATGTTCCTCAAGGGCAGCCCCATGTAGAGCACATTGCAGTATTCCAGCCTAGAGATCACGAGGGCCCGAGTGACTGTTGTGAGAGCCTCCCGGTTCAGGTAGGGTCGCAACTGGCGCACCAGGCGTACCTGGGCGAATGCCCCCCTGGTCACAGCCGCTATATGATGGTCGAATGACAGCTGTGGATCCAGGAGGACTCCCAAGTTGCGAACCCTCTCTGAGGGGTGTAAAATTTGACCCCCCAGCCTGAGTGTTGGATTAATAGCCGAATTTTTGGGAGGAAAACACAACAGCCACTTGGTCTTTTCTGGGTTGAGCACAAGCTTGTTAATCCTCATCCAGTCCATGACGGCTTCGAGTCCCCGGTCCATTACGTCAACCGCTTCATTGATTTGGCACGGGGCGGACAGATACAATTGAGTATCGTCCGCATATTGATGGTATCTAATCCCGTGCCTGCGGATGATCTCTCCCAGCGGTTTCATGTAAATGTTGAATAGTAGGGGGGATAAGACCGATCCCTGCGGCACCCCATATTTTAGGGGCCTTGGGGACGATCTCTGCCCTCCCACTAACACCGACTGCGACCTGTCCGAGAGGTAGGAGGAGAACCACCGTAACACGGTGCCTCCCACTCCCACCTCCCGCAGTCTTCGCAGAAGGATACCATGGTCGATGGTATCGAAAGCCGCTGAGAGGTCAAGGAGGACCAGGATGGAGGGATGTCCTTCATCTCTGGCTCTCCAGAGATCATCCATCAATGCGACCAAGGCGGTTTCAGTGCTGTAACCGGGTCTGAAGCCTGACTGGAAGGGGTCTAGATAGTCTGCTTCCTCCAAGGACCGTTGGAGCTGGAAGGCCACCACCTTCTCAACAACCTTCCCCAGAAAGGGGAGGTTGGAGACCGGGCGGTAGTTATTAAGGACAGCTGGATCTAGGGATGACTTCTTCAGGAGGGGTCTCACCACCGCCGCCTTCAGTGTGGCGGGGAAGTTCCCCTCCCGAAGGGAGGCGGTTACAACCGCCTGGATCCAGCCTCGTGTCACCTCACTGCAGTTAGAAACCAGCCATGAGGGACACGGATCCAAAGCACAGGTGGAGGAACTCACAGCTCTCATGGCCTTGTCCACATCCCCGGGGGTAACCTCCTGAAACTCAACCCAGAGCTGTTGAACTTGGTCCAGCTTCTGCCAACTGCTAGGTTGGCAGAAGCTGGGACAAGGAACGGGAGCTCACTCCGTTACACGGCGCTAGGGATTCGAACCGCCGAACTGCCAAACTTTCTGATCAACAAGCTCAGCGTCTTAGCCACTGAGCCACCATGTTAAGGCACAGAGTAGATAAGTTATTTCCCTGTACGGTTTCTTTTAATTTGGTACTGATTTCTTTTTCCCCCTCTCTAACCTGCTCTTTTCTGCCACATCACCTTCAACAGGAGAAGAAGAAATAAAGACGTAATTAGGGAAAAGGCCGGGTGAATATATGTCAATATTGTGGATGAAGAATTTGGGCAATTTTCCATCATAACCTAGAACATCTCAAGCAAGCAGTTGCTGTACTTTTTAGGACAGAAAACGCCTCCGGGAAAAACAGGATATTCTAGCCATCAACAAGACATGTCCTCCACTGACAATATTGGTCAGAATAGGCAGTAAGGAGAAACGGTATTAATACCCGGGAACAATATGACATATTATCCATTCAGGGATCTTGTAGGGGGGGGGAAGGAGGGGGGCGGGAGACACTTGTTCAAAGTGATGTAGAGAAAGTTGGAGACAGTTCTGTTTTTTTTTGTCTAACCAAGAGGTTATTACCTCCATTAATAAGATTTTAAAAAATGGCAACTCTAATTACTTTACATTTAAAACCAATCCTCACTCCCCTAATTGTCTCATCATTAGAGTTGGGGAAACAAATCAATTATTCTAGAGTTGGTGCTGCAGAGCGAACAGTGCAGAAGTCACCTTGGGTTTCCTCCAAATTCAGACCTAAACTTTTCATATAAGGGCTCGGAAGGGCTACCTGGGTTCTTTAGAAATCCAGAAAATGAAAAAGGGAAGGTATGCAGAAAAGGTAAGAAAGAAGGGAGAGAGAGAGAGAGAGAAAGAGAGAGAGCAATAGACAGAGATAGAGAAAGAAAGAAGGAAGGAAGGAAGAATGAAAAGAAAGAGATAGAGAAGAAAGAAAGAGAGAGAAAGAGAGCAATAGAGATAGAGAAATAAAGAAGGAAGGAAGGAAGGAAAGAAAGAAGTAAGAAAGAGATAGAGAAAAAGAAAGGGGGAGAAAGAGAGCAATAGAGAGAAAGAAAGAAGGAAGGAAGAAAGAAGGAAGAAAGAAGGAAGGAAGGAAGGAAGGAAGGAAGAGAAAGAAAGAAAGAAAGAAAGAAAGAAAGAGTCAGACCTGAAAGCACAGAGAGAATACGTATAATAGGACAGTTATCTTTTAAAAAATTAAATTCAACGCGTTTGAATATTTCCTTCTCCAGAAAATCTTTTTGGGGCTGGAGGAAAAGCGAAAAATGTATACAAACTTGGTCAGGTTAAATCCAGGTATTTCAGTTCTTAAATTGTTTTTAATTTGCACAGATGTGTATTAGGATTATAGGCCTCCAGGTAGAAGTTTCCTTTCTGAACCTGAATGAAAACCTAAGGGAAAGTATAAGAAAAAGTGTTTAATCTTCATTCATAAAATGTCTATAGTAGCAATGCAGCCATCCTGGATAATAAGGACTTTTGAGCGCATGTGCTAAAATAAGCCCCCCCCCTGAAAATAAACCCTCCCCGAAAATATTTACATGCATGTGCAGCTGGTCCCCACCATTTCCTGGGGGGGGAGAGGGGACATGGCAAACGTGCCTTACATGCACCTGCCATCCACATGGAATGGCCTTGCGGAGGCCGCTACCATGCAGCTTCTCTTAGTGGCGGTCGCAAAAAGAGAGGTAGGCCCCGCGATACAAGGGCTGGCAGGAGAGTGCCAAAAACAGAGGCAGAACTTCCGGCCCTCTCTGGATCAGCTGATCTGAGGTTAAGGGCCCCCCTGCACCTCCAAAATAATAAGACCTCCCCGAAAATAAGGCCAAGCGCTTATTTTTTTTGGGGGGGGAGGTCAAAAGAAAATAAGTCCCTGTCTTATTTTGGGGGAAAGATGGTACTTTTTTCCCCTTGAGGACTGTAACTTCTTTTCAAAAAGAGGGAAAAAACACCTGCTATGGTGTTTCTTCGTGGCTCGTTAGTTTACTAAAAAGATTTGGAAAATAGGAGCTCAGAAAAACAGAGTTATCCTCGGTAAGGCTGCCACATTGATAGAATAGAATAGAATTCTATTCTGTTCTAGAATTCTTTACTGGCCAAGCGTGATTGGACACCCAAGGAATTTATCTTTGGCGCAGATGCTCTCGGTGTACTTAAAATACATAATAGAATAGAATAGAATAGAATAGAATAGAATAGAATAGAACAGAACAGAATGGAATAGAATAGAAAAAAGTATAGTATGGTATGGTAGGGTAGGGTAGGGTACGGTAGAGTAGAGTAGAGTAGAGTAGAGTAGGAATAGGAATAGGAATAAGAATAAGAATAAGAAATTAGAATAGAATGAGGTTTTTAGAGCAGAATAGAATCTTTATTGAGAATAGAATAGAATAGAATAGAATAGAAGAGAAGAGAAGAGAAGAGAATTCTTTATTGGTCAAGAGTGATTGGACACCCAAGGAATTTATCTTTGGCGCAGATGCTCTCGGTGTACTTAAAATACATAATAGAATAGAATAGAATAGAATAGAATAGAATAGAATAGAACAGAACAGAATGGAATAGAATAGAAAAAAGTATAGTATGGTATGGTAGGGTAGGGTAGGGTACGGTAGAGTAGAGTAGAGTAGAGTAGAGTAGGAATAGGAATAGGAATAAGAATAAGAATAAGAAATTAGAATAGAATGAGGTTTTTAGAGCAGAATAGAATCTTTATTGAGAATAGAATAGAATAGAATAGAATAGAAGAGAAGAGAAGAGAAGAGAATTCTTTATTGGTCAAGAGTGATTGGACACCCAAGGAATTTATCTTTGGTGCAGATGCTCTCGGTGTACCTAAAATACATAATAGAATAGAATAGAATAGAATAGAATAGAACAGAATGGAATAGAATAGAAAAAAGTATAGTATGGTATGGTAGGGTAGGGTAGGGTACGGTAGAGTAGAGTAGAGTAGAGTAGAGTAGGAATAGGAATAAGAATAAGAATAAGAATAAGAATAAGAATAAGAATAAGAATAAGAATAAGAATAAGAATAAGAATAAGAAATTAGAATAGAATGAGGTTTTTAGAGCAGAATAGAATCTTTATTGAGAATAGAATAGAATAGAATAGAATAGAATAGAATAGAATAGAATAGAAGAGAAGAGAAGAGAAGAGAAGAGAATTCTTTATTGGTCAAGAGTGATTGGACACACAAGGAATTTGTCTTTGGTGCAGATGCTCTCACTGTACCTAAAAAGACAAGATACATTAGTCAAGAATCCTAAGGTACAGCACTTCATGATAGTCAGAGGGTACAAATAAGCAATCAGGAAACAATATCAATATAAATCGTAAGGACACAAGCAACACAGTTACAGTCCTGCAGTCATAAGTGGGAGGAGATGGGGGATAGCAACGATGTGTGCATAACACAAGTTGTGAAAACAATGTTTGAAGAAGACGAGAAAAACAATCCCAGGAGGAAGTTTCAAGGCAGAACTCAAAACAAATAGAATCCTTTCCCCGTCATATTTAACTGACCTTCCCCCAAAGTTTCCCAGTCTTGCCGGACTCCACGTGGCCACCACTGTGTGCCCGACACTGTCTGTTGTGATTGTCTGTGTTGTGACGATCCTGCCGTTCCAACGAGCCATAATCCTGCGAGAAAACGATAACCTTGAACCAATTTTCCAGAACTTTGTTGAAAGGTAATATATAAATAAATGCCAGGAGGGCTCCTTAATTGTAATAGTTCTATTTTTACCTTCTTAAAAAAAAACCTGGCGAAATAAATGAACGTATTTGTCTTCATTACAACACAAAACACCTGTGAAAGGTTGGAAGGTACTGGACAATCAAATGTATCACGCTGGCAGCCACCGTCCTCACTGCAGCCTTGTGATAGCTCACCAGTCCGAAATATTTTATCTTCATATCTGGCTGAAATAGGGCAGATTTCTGGGGTTTAAAAAGGAAAATAAAAGACATCCATCTTCCAAGATTATGAATAGGTGTCCCGTAGACTGTATCGGAGCAAAGGTTAACGCCGTCCCACCCATCTCCAAAAGGGAAATATACGGGTGCTTGAGAGCAGAGCCTAAAGCTGAGTTTCCTTGAGAAGATTGGAAACGAACCACGAAAAGTGGTTTAGGGGCGGCGATATTTCTTGGATGCCGTTCGATCACGCCGGGTGTGGAAATATCGCCCTTCCGTTCCTTCAATTTGACAGACTTGAACATTGGGTGCATCCTAACAAAATGAAATTCAAGGGTGAAAAAAGCCAGGTTCTACATTTAGGCAAGAAAACCCAAAATGTACAGGGACAGGATAGGTGGTGCCTTGCTCAATAGTAGTAACCGTGAGATGGGTCTTGGAGTCCTAGTGGACAACCATTTAAATAGGAGCCAGCCTTGTGTTATAGCAGCCAACACGGTTCTAGGCTGCATCAACAGAGGGAGAGAATCAAGATCACGTGAAGGGTTAACACCACTATATAATACCTTGATAAGGCCACACTTGGAATACTGGCTGACCCCAGGAGTGGGGAGGGACTGGAGATCTTGCAGAATCCTTCCCCTACCACGCCCACCAAACCACGCCCACCAAGCCACACCCACAGAACCTGCAGTAAAAAAAAATTGAATTTCACCACTGGGGTAGGGCTTCTATTAGGCACCTGGGTAAAAAGCATGCTGGGGCTTATTTTAAGGATAGGTCTTATTTTTGGGGGAAACGGGGGTACCTCCTTGCACTTTTTTCTTCTTTTACAAGTGTGGCGAAGTGCCAGCTGGACACGTTAGCTGAATGCAGTAAAAGAACTGAGCAGACCATTCTGCCTTTCACTCTTCGCTTCCTATGGCTCCGTGCCCAGACGGAGGAAGCCGGGAACCACTCCTAGGGCCAAGGGCAAGGAATTCTACTCCCTGAAGTCCACGAATGGACCTTGTGTGGTATGTGAGGATTGCACTTCCTCTAATAACTGTTTGGACCCATCAATGGCTGTCGATCAGGATACATTGATGAGACATCAGCATTAGCTTTTGCTAATTTTCAGAGCCAGATGACTTGTTCCAACCAGTTGACCCATGAATTGGTCAGCGGCCTAAGGAGGTAGATTGGAAGAAAAAACGTCTCCTTTCCTTCCTTACTCCCCCCCTCCTCCTTCTGTCTCTCCTTCTTTCTTTCTTCCTCCTCCTCCATTCTGAGTCTCCTTCATCCCTACCTTCTGTCCTCCCTCCCTCCCCCTTCTGTCACTCCTCCCTTTCTCCCTTCCTCCATCAATCCCTCCCTCCCTTTTGTCTCCCTTCTTTTTCCCCCACCCTCCCCCTTCTGTCACTCCTTCCTTCCTCCCTCCCTCCCTCCATCCCTCCCTCCCTTTTGTCTCTCCTTCCTTCTTTCCTCCCTCCTTCCCCCTCCCTCTGTCAACCCCTCCCTCCCTCCTGTCACTCCTTCCTCCCTCCCTCCCCCCTCCCCCTCCCTTCTGTTTCCCCTTCCTCCCTTCCCTCTTTTGTCTCTCCTTCCTCCCTCCCTCCCCTCTTCTGTCTCTTCTTCTTTCCTTCCTCCCTCCCTCCCTCCCTCTCTCCCCTTCCTTCCTCCCCTCCCTTCTGTTTCTCTTTCCTAGAATATTCTGGAAAGTCCACTGCCAGGCCTGCAGCCATCTTTTCATTTGGACGTCAGACCTGCCACACTTTCTATTATTCTATGCTTTTTCTATTGTGGGAAAATGGGAGAGGGAATTATACAGAGTTGATGATATGTAGCCATAACAACATTCTTTCTAGAAAGCCAAGGTCATCCTTTGTCTCTGCACCTGGCCGGAACTGGGTGGGTGGAAGCTGCCAGCGTGGCAGTGGGAGATTGGGCCATGGGATGGACTTGTGGATGTGGGGGGCAAGATCTTGAACTTCCAACTGGGTGGGGAAAACTGGGAAGCTTTCAGATTTGGGTTTTCCCAGATGTGCCAACGTGGCTCTCTCCATCAATTGGAGCTTTGAGGAATCCTTTGCCTGGGACTCTGATTGACTTTCGGATGCTATTTGGAATTCTGACATCCACATTCCTGGAATGACCGTGATAGCAAAATAAAATTAGTTCAGATTTGAGGTGGTTATCAGTCAACATAATTTCATGCCGTGTGGGCTCACGTCCCCCTCCCTCCTTTCCCAGGCCGTCTAAACAAATGTTTCCGCCTTCTCATTATTTTTAGCAAGAAGCAAAGCGATGTTGATTGAACCTAATAGGGTAAACAGAAGGATATCACTTAAAATGCCCAAAAGAATGTTGGGCTGTTTTCATTTTACAATGATGTTGACATATTTGCCGACAATGCGCGCGCTGGTATTTTGTTCACACAGCTGGCGGCTGGATTGTAATTCAAATTTGAATTATAGATACGCAGAAGCTTCGTTCTCCCGGTGTGGACGCATCTGTTCCAGGGCTTGGGGTGCATCGGACGACTGGTGAATAATGGGAAATGTAGTCCAGCGCATCTGGAGGACACCGCAATGGTAAACGCTATGATGGGTTATAGATGAGGATTCACATGATCGAATCTTCTTCCACCTAGAAAAATGTATCCTGCATAAAAAGCAGGTGGGGGGAAAATGAGGCAGATTTTACGCAATACATTTCCTAAAAACAAAGGCTGTGCACACTTTAAAACTGTGACTTCATGGATTTGTTACTTCGTCGGTTCCAACAGAAAATGGAAATGGGCATCAGGGACAAAGAATTGGAACCATGCATTAAGCTCCAGTTAAGAAATGTATTGAATCAATAATAAATTCCTTCCTTCCTTCCTTCCTTCTCTCCCTCCCTCCCTCATTGTGATTAGAATGCAGCAATGCAGGCTAACTCTACACACAGTCTGGAGTTTGATCCTGACCGGCTCAAGGTTGATTCAACCTACCTACCTACCTACCTACCTACCTACCTACCTACCTACCTACCTACCTTCCTTCCTTCCTTCCTTCCTTCCTACCTTCCCTCCCTCCCTCCCTCTCTGTGATTAGAATGCAGCATTGCAGGCTAACTCTGCCCACAGTCTGGAGTTTGATCCTGACTAGCTCAAGGTTGATTCAACCAACCAACCAACCAACCTACCTACCTACCTACCTACCTACCTACCTACCTACCTACCTTCCTTCCTTCCCTCCCTCTCTCCCTCCCTCCCTCCCTGTGATTAGAATGCAGCATTGCAGGCTAACTCTGCCCACAGTCTGGAGTTCAATTCTGACCGGCTCAAGGTTGACTCAGCCTTCCGTCTTTCCTCGGTAAAATGAGAACCCAGATTTTTGGGGCAAGAGGCTGACTCCATAAACCACTTAGAGAGGCCTGAGAAACACTGTGAAGCGATATATAAGTATAAGTGCTATTGCTATCCATGACAGGCAAAATCCATGCAGTCCTCAATTATTTCGCAAAAGATTTGTACTAACTTTAGAACTTCAGCCTTCTTTACTGTGACATTATTATCTTCCTACGTTTCCTCAACGTTTCCTCTCCTCCTCCTCCTCCAGAGTTTGTTGCAGAAAAATCAAATCCAGAAAGCACACACAGATAACCGATTCAGCAGGATTCATTAATTTCTTTATGTACATAATAACAGATGAATAAATGTACAATACCAATAACAGATTCTTCCAACGTGGTAGAAGTGACAAGCAGAACACAAGCAGGAGAGAACAGTTAGTTTCATTTCAGAGTTCAGAGCAGACAGAGCAAACTTAGACTAGTTTATGTTTCGGAGCAGCAGACTCAAGAGTTTACAAACTAGTCTCAGTTTCAGTTCTCAGCTAAGCCACGCCCAGACTTCAAGCTTAAGTTTCTGTTCCCAAAACAGCCCTCATTGGCTGACCCAGTTGCTATGCCCATTCATTGGTTGACCTTGTTACCATGTCTTCATTCTCTTAACAACGGTGGCAAGAAAGGTCATAAAGCGAGGCCAAACTCACTTAACAACAGTCTCAATTAGCAACAGAAATCTTGGAGTCATCTGTGGTCATAGGTTGAGGACATCTAGATTTGTCCAAAGGCGAATTTGCAAGTAATTAAAATAATGTAAAGGAATCCCCCATAAGGAATGATTGTTCCTCCATCTCTTTCTTCTGATTATTTGTTTCTTTGTTTTAATGGCATCTATATATTGCCATTCTGGGGACGCGGTGGCTCAGGGGCTAAGATGGTGAGCTTGTCAATCAGAAAGGTTGGCAGTTCGGCGGTTCGAATCCCTAGCACTGCGTAACGGAGGGAGCTCCCGTGACTTGTCCCAGCTTCTGCCAACCTATCAGTTCGAAAGCACGTAAAAAATGGAAGTAGAAAAATAGAAATCACCTTTGGTGGGAAGGGAACAGTGTTCCGTGGGCCTTCGGCATTGAGTCATGCCGGCCACATGACCACGGAGACGTCTTCGGAGAGTGCTGGCTCTTCGGCTTTGAAACGGAGATGAGCACCGCCCCCTAGAGTCGGGAACGACTAGCACATATGTGCGAGGGGAACTTTAACTTTACCTTGTATATTGCCACAATCTAAAAGACAGTGTGTAGTGTGCAAAGTATGAAAAAACCACTCTTTAAAATTCTAAACAATCATCGTAAAGATGTTGAAATTAAATGGCTGCTGAGGAGATGCCCTGAGGCCCAAAGCCTGGCTAGAAGAGGGAGGTTTTCAGTGCCGTAGAATCCGTCAAGATTGATGAGGCCAGAAGCAGCTCAAGGCTTGGTGTGTTTCATAATTATTTCATTTTAATATGCCAAAGTCATCCGCCAGAGAAAAGTACGAATGCGTGCCACGTTAAAGGATCGATGCAGCCGCGGCATCGATACGCACAGAAATGAAACAGAGGAAAGGCTCGACAAAACGATGGAAAACTTGGCTGTTTATAATGTCGTGTTCAAGTAGTTGGACTATAAGGAAGTCTCTTCTTTGTCTCCTTGGATTAAAAAAAAAGAGAGATTAATTCAAATGTTAACCAACCACAAACCAAATGTCCCTTGCTGCGAATTTCTCCTTCCTGATTTGCATGTTCATTGCATGAGCCAAACGCCAAACGCCTCACCAGTCCACCATCTTTGATAGCTTCATCGAGTTCAAATCCTGGGAACGTACATCCCAAAGAACATCTTTAACATACAGTATGTGTGTATCTCTGTGTTTCTGTGTCTGTGTGTAATATGTGTGTGTGTGTGTGTGTGTGTGTGTGTATGTATGTATGTATGTATGTATGTATGTATGTATGTTATGGGGAATATATATTTGCTGATGCTTTATTTAAAAATATACAATCATTGATTACATGACATCTGCATCTATCTATCTATCTATCTATCTATCTATCTTTCTATCTATTTCTCTCTCTCTCTCATCTATCCCATCCATCCATCTATCATTATCTATCTATCTATCTATCTATCTATCTATCTATCTATCTATCTATCTATCTATCTTTCTATCTTTCTATCTATCTATCTATCTATCATCTATCTATCTATCTATCTATCTATCTATCTATCTATCTATCTATCTATCTATCTCAACTATCTATCATCTCTCTCTCTCACACACACACACCTATCTATCTATCATCTATCATCTATTTACCTATTTATTATCTCTCTCACACACAGAGAAATAAATCTATCAATCTATCATCTCTATATCATCATATCTATATCTATATCATCAGTCTATCTCTATCATTATCCATCCACCCATTATCTATCTGTCTGTCTATCTATCTATCTATCTATCTATCTATCTATCTATCTATCTATCTATCTATCTATCATATTTATCAATCATCTATTTACCTAATTATTATCTCTCTCACACACAGAGAAACATATCCATCCATCCATCCATCCATCCATCCATCCATCCATCCATCATCTATGTATTTACCTATTTATTATCTCTCTTTCTCTCACACACACACATCTATCTATCTATCTATCTATCTATCTATCTATCTATCTATCTATCTATCTATCTATCTATCTATCTATCTATCCATCCATCCATCCATCCATCCATCCATCCATCCATCCATCAGTCAACACATATTGACACATACACATGCACACATTCACACCCACACACACACACAAGGTAGGTGGATAGTACAACATATGAGATAAAACATTAGCCAAAATATGTTATTTTTCAAAAGGCAACTAAGGATTAAGACATCGTTTTTCCTTGAAGACGTTTCGCTGCTCATCCAGGAATCTTCTTTTTAAAAAGCACCTTTTGGGACAACCATGGCCTGGATGACTGAGAATCTCCATAGACAGATAAAATATTAAATTAAGATAAAACCATAATAAAATCACCATAGAATCGCAGTAGGAGGGATGTTATGATTCGGAATCCAAGGAAGCTAAACCATCTAATGAGCATTTGGTGTGGCTGCAGTGAGACCATCTCAAGTGCCTTGAAAAGGGCTGAGGGAATATTCTTGAACTACATTACCCTGTTTCCCCAAAAATAAGACCTCCCTGGATAATAAGCCCAATTGAGCTTTTGAGCGCATGCGCTAAAATAAACCCTTCCCCCAAAATAAGCCCTCCCTGAAAATATTGCAACACAGCACCAGCCGTGAGGTGACCACGTTCACCGCAAAAATAATAAGACCTCCCCCAAAATAAGGCCAAGCGTTTATTTCAGGGGTCAAAAGAAAATAAGGCCCTGTCTTATTTTCAGGGAAACACAGTATTGTATGTTCCAGAGCACCATAACCACATTGGTGGCTTTTGGCCATCCCCCACATAAAGACTTTATCTTAGTTCTTCCTATGGCCTACCTTGATTCTCTTCAGGTGTCTCCATATGAAGAATGGCTGCTGGTTTGCGGCTTGGCTAATCTAAAGAAAAGAAGGGGAGACATGACAGCAGTCTTCCGATATCTCAGGGGCTGCCCCAAAGAAGAGGGAGTCAAGCTATTCTCCAAAGCACCAGAAGGGCAGGACAAGAAGCAATCGGGTGGAAACTCATCCAGGAGAGAAGCAACTTTGAATTAAGGAGAAACTTCTGAGCAGTGAGGACAATCAACCAGTGGAACAGAAGTTGCCTTCAGAAGTTGTGGGTTCTTCATCAAGGGAGGTTTTCAAGAAGAGACTGGGCAGCCACTTATCTGAGATGGTATCGGTTCTCCTGCTTGAGCAGGGGGCTGGACTAGAGGACCTCCAAGCTCCCTTCCAGCCCTATTTTATTCCTATTTTTCCATTTTCAACTCCATTCCTGGGAGTGGTTTTGTTGGATCTGCTGCATGATTGATCTGCTTGTTGATCTACGGCCGTATTAGCAGGATTTAAAATGCCACTTTAAACACACGACATTTTCTTCTGCACTTCCCCTGTATCTTTTGATGGGGTTGGCTTAAAAGCAAAAATAATAATAAGAATAATACCTTTGATAAACCTTCCATCAGAAGACGACCCATTGGGGGGGAAAAAGCGACATATGATTATTTTGTGGACTGTCATGCGAGGTTCTTGCTCCGAGGCCGATGTCACCGCAGGAAGCTTTGATCTATATCTGACACCAGATTGCAAATTATATCCTATTATATTCCCTTCATTTCTAGTCCCGAACAGTTATATTTGTTTTAGCCACCGGCTATAACAAAATTGGAAACTACAAAACACAACTGCCTTTTTAAACATGGGGCAATCGCTCGAATATAAACAAGATTATTATTATTTTTTTTTAAAAAACAACAACCCACAAACGAACCTCGAGACAAAAATAAGCCGTACTAAATTTCAATCACCCACTTTGCTCTCTACAATTGTAAGCATTCAAATCATTTCTGGCAGCATGAAGGCCTAGTGGCACATTTTGTGGGCTTGGTTCCTGCTTTTGATTGTTCAGCCAGGGAATATTAAAAGCAATTAGGAAGAACACCGGTAAATAATATCAGTAATAAAATTCAAGATGTTAGAATTCTTGTACTGTGTAACTGATTTCCCTTTTAACGGTGCCACTATATTTATCTACGTAAGGAAAACAAGAATTGCATTAGGAATAGAATAGAACGAAATGGAATGGAGTAGAGTAGAGTAGAGTAGAGTAGAGTAGAGTAGAGTAGAGTAGAGTAGAGTAGAGTAGAGTAGAGTAGAGTAGAATAGAGAATAGAATAGAGAATAGAATGAGAAGAGAAGAGAAGAGAAGAAGAGAGAAGAGAAGAGAAGAGAAGAGAAGAAGAGTTGGAAAGGATTTTGGAGGTCTTCTGGTCCAACCTGGAAGATGCATGGAAGATAGCAGAAGTGATGATATGGCTTAGTTAAAGCAGAGATGGGAACAGGAGATACACTCTGCAGTTTTAATTGTTGACTATTGTCTACAACATTGGGAATAACAGAAGAACACAGTTGGAAGGGGCCTTGGAGGTCTTCTAGTCCAATCCCCTGCTCAGGCAGTTCACACTACACCACTTCAGGAAAATGGATATCCAACATCTTCTTAAAAACTTCCAGTGTTGGGGCATTCACAACTTCAGGAGGCAACTTCTGTTCCACTGATTAATTGTCCTCACTGTCAGGAAATTTCTCCTTAGCTCTAAGTTGCTTCTCTCGTTGATTAGTTTCCACCCATTGCTTCTTGTTCTGCCCTCAGGGGCCTTGGAGAATAGTTTGACTCCTTCTTCTTTGTGGCAACCCCTGAGATATTGGAAGGCTGCTATCCTGTCTCCCCTGGTCCTCCTTTTCATTAAACTAGACCAGTGTTTTTCAACCACTGTGCCGTGGCACACTAGTGTGCCGTGACATAGTGTAAGGTGTGCCGTGGGAAAAACACTTTATATATAGTCAATATAGGCACAGAGTTAAATTTTTTTAACATTTTCTAATGGTGGTGTGCCTCGTGATTTTTTTCATGAAAAAAGTGTGCCTTTGCACAAAAAAGGTTGAAAAACACTGAACTAGACATCCCCAGTTCCTGCAACTGTTCTTCATATGTTTTAGCCTCCAGTCCCATAATCCTCTTTGTTGCTCTTCTCTGCCCTCTTTCTAGAGTCTCCACATCTTTTTTACATCGTGGCGACCAAAACTGGTCTTATTTTATCTTCTTAGAAAATGAGAATGCAGATTTTTTTTTACTCCTCAGACCAAGTTTTTAGGAAGGCGAAGGAAGGAATATTCATACATGCTGTCAGAATAGGAGAGCTAAATAAATAATGGCAATCTATAGAAGAGCCCCTTTCAATTTTGCCCCGATGCAAAATTCTCTGGGAGAAGCAGAGATGGCTTATTTTCTAAAGAAACCTGACATTTATCAGGTGCTTCCTGTCTTTTCTTAGCGAAAGTCAAACCGGCAATTTACTGTAAATATTTCTGTATATGTCAAAATCTTATGTTTTCTGTAGAAGCATATTGTTCTTCTGTCTGCTGAACTGTTCTTTTCCTGACTTAATGGATAATTGACAGTACAAATATTCCATTGCATCTTCAGGCTGAACTGAATTTCCATGTCTCAGCCCCTCCGATATGCTAGATGGGGGTAGGTGCATTTCTGAGTCCAGATTGGTTCAACTCAAATTGGGGTGAATTTGGGTGATTCGAACTGATGATTCTTAGCAGGTTGTTGGACCTGATTTGCGCAGATTTGATGATGGAAGCAAAAACCAAACTGACGCCTCCTTGTTTCACGGTTATTATTTTTGGAATATATAGAACATATATACAACATTTACATCTCTCTTGATTTCTGAATAGTTACCATCTCCTTTTGTTATATTTTCTATACACCCATTAAGAGCCAAGGTGGCGCAGTGGTTAAATGCAGCACTGCAGGCTACTGCTAGATCAGCAGTTCAGCGGTTCAAATCTCACCGGCTCAGGGTTGACTCAGCCTTCCATCCTTCCGAGGTGGGTAAAATGAGGACCCAGATTGTTGGGGGCAATATGCTGACTCTCTGTAAACCGCTTAGAGAGGCCTGAAAGCCCTATGAAGCGGTATATAAGTCTACTGCTATTGCTATTGCTATTGCTATTATGCGTTAATTTTACATCTCTTTTTGAGCCAATTATACAACCTATTCCGTATCTTATAATACTCTTGTTTCCTCTCTATCCTTTAATTCCATCATTAATTTATCCATTTCCGCGCATTCTAGCACCTTTTTTATGATCTCTGCATTTGAGGGGACGTTTTTTTTGTTTTCTGTTTTGGGCAAATGAGATTCTGGCTGCGGTAATTATATGAAGCATAATGTATTGAATTTCTTTGCTCATAGAATATTAAGATGCTTGCATGTATTTTGATTCCGGCAATATTTGACAGAGGGTTTGATTCAATTGCACGTAGAGACAAATGGAAGCAAATTTTTTTACAGAATCAGGAAATACGACGCTCTGCATTTTATCTCACTGAATCTGACTTCCAATGTTTGTGTGTGTGTGTGTGTGTGTGTGTGTGTGTGTGTGTGTATTTGCTTGCCTTTGGCAGATTTCAGACAATCTCCCGGGCCAAGGAGGGTTATGACTAAGTTCATCCCCCAAATAAAATGACTCCTGGGGTTCAGCCCAGCCCACAAGGCCTACCTTCAGTGCATGAAAGCAATTTGTTGTTTCAGCACCACAATTTTTCAAAAGGTAAGATGTAGGACACCTGTGTTTCACAGCCAGATGATCAAAGGAGAGAAAGTTGCTAAGTAAGTAAAAAAAAAAGAAGAGTTTAGAAGGTGACAATGACAAGGGAACACAGAGAGTGATGACTAAGACTTTGGAACAGCAATTTCCACATGTAGGTTTTCTGAATTAAAAAAACAAGCCACCAAGCTTCACTCTTTCAATCCCAGGAGACAGAGATCTCACCAAAGGAGGGTTGGGGACACAGATCCAAAGTCCTAGGACATCGTGTGAATAATAGGTTTGGCTCATCAGACATTCATGATGGGCAGTCCTTCAAAAGCGATAAATGCCGCAGTCACCCCTTTCATTATTAACACACAAAAAAAGGTACAATTGACATCCTCAATGCTGCAGAGATCTTTATATGTTTTAGCCTCTGGTCCCCTGATCATGGGGAGGAAAGCGATGGAAAATCTAGGCAGCCTACTAAAAAGCAGAGACATCCCCCTGCCAACAAAAGTGTGTCTAGCCAAGGCTGTGGTTTTCCCAGTTGCAATGGATGGCTGTGAAGGTTGGACCATAAGGAAGGCTGAGGGCCAAAGAATGGAGGCCTTTGAACTCTGGTGCTGGAGAAGAAGACTTCTGCATTGAGTCCCTTGGATTGCAAGGGGATCCAGCTTAGAACTGAGGAGAAATTTCCTGACAGTTAGAACAATTAATCAGAGGAACAACTTGCCTCCAGAAGTTGTGAATGCTCCAACACTGGAAGTCTTTAAGAAGATGTTGGATTACCCTTTGACTGAAGTGGTATAGGGTTTCCTGCCTAGGCAGGGGGTTGGACTAGAAGACCTCCAAGGTCCCTTCCAACTCTGTTGTCCTATATTCTAAACTGGTCAGTCCTAGAGGAGATCAACCCTGGCTGCTATTTAGAAGGCCAGATCCTGAAGAGGGAACTCAAAGACTTTGGCCACCTAATGAGAAGGAAGAAGGACTCCCTGGAGAAGAGCCTCATGCTGGGAAAGATGGAAGGCAAAAGAAGAAGAAGGGGACGGCAGAGAAGGAGGGGGCTGGATGGAGTCACTGAAGCAAAAGCTTAAATGGACTCCAGAGGATGGCAGAGGACAGGAAGGCCTGGAGGAACGTTCTCCATGGGGTCACAATGGGTTGGACACAACTTCGCAACTAACAACAACCACAACAACAACAACCCCTGATCATCTTTGTTGCTCTTCTCTACCCTCTTTCCAGAGTTTCTACTCCAGAAAAATCAAAGCAAGTGATAAGGCAGCAAAAATGTATCTTCCTAACCGAGGGATCTCTGTCCCTCCCCACGGTGTCACCTTTGATATATGAATCCCATTCCTTAGTTCTGGTTCCCCTGAGCCTCCTGCAGCTCCAGATAATTTAAGATTATTTTTATCATGTGCTTGGAGGCTGCATGCAAATCACATTGCTCGGCCTGGAATTGCATTATTCAACCCAGCAAGGACCATCGGAACTGAATAAAGGCGCAGCGCACACGAGCTACTTAATCGCTCATTTCCCTATGATTTACGGAATCCGTTGTCTCCCCCCCCCTTTTATGATATGAGAAAATAAAATAAAATCCAGAGCGGAGGGGAGAGCATAACAAGAAGGGAATTGATATGACGTTTCCCAATAGGCAGCGTCAGATTAGGAAACTATATATTAAGTTCACGGTAGTTTCAGCAAATCAATACAGATGTGCTTATTCAAGTGACTAGTAATATCAACGGGGTTATTTAAAAAGCAATTGAAGATTGGGCCGAAAATACATTACCTAGTGGGTTAGTTGCTGTTTTCTTGTTATTAACAAGAATGGAAATTACAATATTGGCAACAGCGTCGTTATTCCTGCATTGAGAGCCAGGCTGGGAGCAGACAATGGCTTTTTCGGAGTGCAGGAGATGCGCCAGCTATTCTTCCACCGCATGCATAGTAATTGCACAAGGGGAAAAAAAATAGGCTGAAAGGACCATTTAGCCACAGATGACAATAGGACAAAGCACACAAGTGTGGATGCCACCGTAAACAATGGGCTTCCGTCATCTCACTTTCAGCTCGCCAGCCTCCTCTGTCAATCACAAACTCTTTACGTTCTCACCTGTCCACAGCAATCTTGCGGATTGTGCACGACGGGAAGGAAGTGGAAAGGAAGGTTTGGTCTCCAACTTCCTTTGAGGAAAAGCATCCATGATTGGCTAATCCTTGGGTTATAAAGGAAGAGGCAAGAAGCACAGCTACCTGGTCGAATAGAATAGAGCAGAGCAGAACACAGCAGAACAGAACAGCAGAGTTGGAAGGGACCTTGGAGGTCTTCTAGTCCAACCCCCTGCTCAGGCAGGAGACCCCACACCACTTCAGACAAAGGGTTATCCAACCTCTTCTTAAAAACTTCCAGTGTTGCGGACTTTACGGCTTCTGGAGGCAACTTCTGTTCCACTGATTAATTGTTCTCACTGTCAAATCTCAAGTGTGTTGGCTGTTTCTTCTGGGACATTCCAATTTAATTCAACCCAGGACAGAGCTGGACGGGACCTTGGAGGTCCAACCCCCTGCTCAAGCAGGACACCCTATATCATTTCAGACAAGTGACTCTCCAGGCTCTTCTTAAAAACCTCCAGCGATGAAGCTCCCACAACTTCTAAAGGCGACTTCTATCCCACTGGTTAACAGTCCTCATTTACGAGGAAGTTTCTCCTTAATCCCAGCTTGCTTCTCTCCTTGATTAGTTCCCATCCATTATCGGTCCCTCTGGTGCTTTGTAAAATAAATTCCCCCCCCTCCTCTTTGTGGCAGCCCCTCAAATCGTGTCCCCCTTGAGTCCTTCTTTCCTATGGAATGGCCATACCCAGTTCCTGCAACCGTTCTTCATATGCTTTAGTCTCCAGGCCTTTAATCATCTTCGTTTCTCTTCTCTGGACTTTTTCCTCAAAGTCTCAAGCTCTTTTTTTACATTAAGAGGAAGGGGGTCAACTCATTTTCCAAAGCGCCAGAAAGAAAAACAAGAAACCATGGATGGAAACACATCAAGGAGAGAAGCAACCTGCAATTGAGGAGAAACTTTCTAAGAGGGAGGACAATTAACCAGTGGGACAGAAGTTGCCTTCAGAGGTTGTGGATGCTTCATCACTGGATGATTTTAAGAAGAGGCTGGACAGTCAATTGTCTGAAATGGTCCAGGCTCTCCTTCTTCTTTTTTTGAAAAGTTTATTTTATTTTATTTTAATTTCATACATATAACCACAAGTATACCATTACATCTGAACAGAATTTTTTTTGTACTGTCTATTACTATATCATTCCCTCTACCCAGAACAGCTGTAATTTGCTCTTCTGCTTTCAATACACCATATTATACCCTATTTCACCACTGTCTTCTCTCCTCTCCCTCTCTCCTCCTCCCTACCTCCTTTCTTACCTCTGCCATCCCTCTCTTCTCTACTTCCCCTTCCTCTCTCCTCTCTCCTCTTTCAACTCCTTCTCTCTCTCCTACTTCTCCTCTCCCTTCTATTTCTCTCTCCTGTCTCCTCTCTTTCTCCTTACCTCTACCTTTCCTTCCCACCCTCTCCGATTAATTCACATGGGGCATTTCAGCATCTGAGCACACTTCATTTAATATTTGCTGGTATTGATAATTACATTCCAACAAACATCTTTCATATTTATAATTTTACATGCATCTTCTTTTTAGTGGTATACACATTTCATATAGGGGTCTCCTTGAGCCGGGGCTGGAGTAGATGACCTCCAAAGCCTCTTCCAGCTCTGTTCTGATTATGGGACTGAAGTTCATTTCCCCCCATCATCCCCAGAAACTCAATGACTTTGTGAATACCAACTCTCAGCTTCTAGTTATGGGGAAATCCTGGAGGGGAAAGTCCTGTGAATGTCCTCTATTGATCTTCTAAAATAGGTACAGGAAATAAACCTGTCAAATAAACAAGTAAAAATCTGCAGTATTTCATAACAATTTTCCCCAGTGGAATTGACTTAATCCTTAGGATTGCACTGTTGAAATCCTATAGAAATCAAAAGGGCTTAAGAGGGGGCCTTGCAGCCTTGGATTAGGGCTGTCTGTGGGTTGATAAGAAGCACAACAAAAACAAAACTCTAGACATCCTTTAGGATTTATTTTAATTTTTTACCCTGTTGGCAAACACGAATGAATAAGAGCCCAGGAAAAAAAGAGAGAGAGAGAAGCATTTTCTTTGCATCGGGGTTATGAATCATATTAAAAAATTACGCTGTCCCCAAATTAAACTTCAGTGCTACGTATTATATTCCAGGGACCAAGAGATACATGGAATTATTGCTTCAGTGATTTCAGCTCACAATTATTTCCCAGACCTTATGTTAATTAAATTAAGTACTTAAATTAACTGATTTTCAAGCGATCATTTGTGTACACTGTGGTTGGAAAACTAAGGTTCAAAACTGCATTTCTCTGGCTTACTTTAGGCGGGGGAAAACTGTATCTGGTGTGATGAAAAATTAGAATAACACTCTATTAAAGCTGGGCATATTTTACAATTCTGTTGTGCAAATTAACATTCTCTTCCCTTTCTGATTAGGCTGGAAGCCAGGCCAATATTTTACATGAATCAGGGGTAATTTCCTGCTTTCCCCCCCATGTTCTACCTGAGTTCAGATGACTGAATCACTGGGTGGATTTAAAGATGACGCATTTATATTCCAACGGCACAAGGTCCCCGTAACAATCGCGGAGATGTTGCGTTTTTAATTCTGACAACTTCTTGGCCAGGTTTGAAATCTAACAACTAAGAAACATCATGTTGGCTGGCATTTCATATTTTTTTTTCCATTTGTGTATTTATTTAATAGCAATAGCACTTAGACTTATATACTGCTTCAGAGTGCTTTTACAGCCCTATCTAAGCGGTTCACGGATTCAGCCTCTTCCCCCAACCGTCTGGGTCCTCGTTTTACCGACCTCAGAAAGATGGAAGGCTGAGTCAATCTTGAGCCGGTGATATTTCAACTGCTAAACTACAGCTAGTAGTCACCTAAAGTAGCCTGCGGTACTCCACTCTAACCACTGCACCACCTCGGCTCTAATAGGAGCCGATAACCCGGTGTTGCCTGGGTATTTGTTTATAGGGGGGAAATGTCTGGACCAAACATAGTTTCTAATGTTGGATTTTCCCCCTTACCAGAGGGAGCCCCCCTGTGGAGTACTCTGAAGCCGTTACCATTGCAGCTCCACTGCGCTGTACAGTAGAATCCATTTTACGGCCGTACAGTAGAAACCATTTTAAGGCACAACAGGATGTATCTTAACAGAACACCACCACCCCGGAGGGGTGTTAGAGAGGTCTTACCCCCACACACACTATTTTTCTCCAGAGAGTAAGTCATCTGTGTACAAAGTTTGGTTGAAATTGCTCGAGGCTTTTCAGAGTTATGCTGGAACACACACACACACAGACACACACACACACAGAGCCATTTTTATATAGCTAGATAATAATATAATACTGTTTTCCACGTGTTGCAGGTGCAGAGAAGAGCAACTAGGATGATTAAAGGCCTGGAGGCTCAAACATATGAAGAACGGTTGCAGGCACTGGGTGGGTCTAGTTTAATGAAAAGAAGAACCAGGGGCGACATGATAGCAGACTTCCGATATCTCAGGGGTTGCCCCCAAAGAAGAGGCAGTCAAGCTATTCTCCAAAGCACCGGAGGGCAGGACAAGAAGCAATGGGTGGAAACTAACCAAGGAGAGAAGCAACTTAGAACTGAGGAGGAATTCCTTGACGGTAAGAACAATTAACCAGTGGAACAACTTCTGCCAGATGTTGTAAATGCTCCAACACTGGAAGTTTTTAAGAATCGTTTGGATAGCCATTTGTCTGAAGAGGTGTAGGGTTTCCTGCTTAAGCAGGGGGTTGGACTAGAAGACCTCCAAGGTCCCTTCCAACTCTGTTATTTTGTTTTTTGTTTTTTTAAGAATGGAATAGAATAGAATAGAATAGAGTAGAGTAGAGTAGAGTAGAGTAGAGTAGAGTAGAGTAGAGTAGAGTAGAGTAGAATAGAATTCTTTATTGGCCAAGTGTGATCCAACACACAAGGAATTTGTCTTTGGTGCATAAACTCTCAGTGTACATAAAAGGACAAGATACATTTATCAAGAGTCATAAGGTACTTAATGATAGTCATAGGATACAAATAAGCGATCAGGAAACAGTCGGTTTTCCTAGCAGTGAGGACAATTAACCAGCGGCGCAGAAGTTGACTGCAAACGTTGTGTCCGTTTCATCACTGGAGGTTTTTAAGAAGAGACTGGACAGTCTCTTGTCTGAAATGGTCTGGGGTCTCCTGCTTGAGTAGGGGGATGGGCTAGGAGACCTCCAAGGCCTATTCAGATTGATTTATGTTTATTATAAGTTGTTGGGACTTGGGTGACGTATTGACATCACGGGACAACAACATAAGTCCATCCAAAGTCCTTGAGAAGGACTCAGTAGGTGGATGTAGTTGCCAAATCCCGTGACCCGTCAAAACTGCGTTCCACAAAAGCGCGGTCGACGAAAGCGCGTATGTGACGTCATCACAGCGCGACGAAAAAGATCGAAAAATTGAAATAAAAATTAAATTACAGCAAGCCAATTCACATAAAGGTAATGTTTAGGGTTAGGGTTAGGGTTAGGTTAAGGGTTAGGGTTAGGTTTAGAGCGTTAGCGTTACGTTTAGCGTTAGGTTAAGGGTTAGCATTAGGTTTTTCGTTAGGTTAAGGGTTAGGTTTAGGGTTAGGGTTAGGTTAAGGGTTAGGGTTAGGTTTAGAGCGTTAGCGTTACGTTTAGCGTTAGGTTAAGGGTTAGCATTAGGTTTTTCGTTAGGTTAAGGATTAGGTTTAGGGTTAGGTTTAGGGTTAGGTTAAGGGTTAGGTTTAGGGTTAGGTTTAGGGTTAGGTTTAGGGTTAGGTTTAAGGTTAGGTTTGGGGGGGTTAGGGTAAGGTTTTCGCTTTATTTTTACATTTTTCGATCTTTTTCGTTGTGCTGTGATGACATCACATACGCGCTTTCGTCGACCGCGCTTTTGTGGAACACAGTTTTGTGGTGGAACCGCCAAATCCAGTTTAAACATCTGTCTAACCATAGTAAAGAGCAAATATAGGCCAGCATTGAAACAACTTGTGAACTTACCACCCACCTTCTGAACAAGAAGCATTAAAATAGATCATCCCGACATATGCAGAATTGCGAATAGAAAGACAAAGACTGCCAGGATTGAAAATAGTGGCCAGAAAAAAAACCTGGCATCTATAAATGAAGACGTGGATTGGATCCTTGCAAGGCTTAAAATAGCATCTATTGAACGCACCAATCAGATCGCCTCAATACAACAGTGGCGCTTCTGCCAAATTATACGTGTCAACAGAAATTCTGGAAATGGAAAACCAACAAAAATTTTGGAAAGATCTAGGGGAAAGTCAAACAAAACGCTGCTAAAAATGCTGGAAGGGAGCAGTGGCTCTGTGGATAAGACGCTGAGCTTTTAGATCAGAAAAGATCGGAAGTTCGGCGGTTCGAATCCCTAGCACCGTGTAACAGAGTGAGCTCCCGTGACTTGTCCCAGCTTCTGCCAACCTAGCAGTTCAAAAACACATTAAAAATGCAAGTAGAAAAATAGGAGCCACCTTTGGTGGGAAGGGAACAGTGTTCTTAGAGCAACTTAGAATTAAGGAGACATTTCCCGACAGTGAGAACAATTCATCAGTGGAACAACTTGCCTCCAGAAGTTGTGAATGTTCCAACACTGGAAGATTTTAAGAAGATGTTGGACAACCATTTGTCTGAAGTGACGTAGGGTTTCCTGCCTGAGCTGGGGGTTGGACTAGAAGACCTCCAAGGTCCCTTCCAACTCTGTTATTCTATCCTATCATATTCTAAGATTTAACACACACAAAACCCCAGAGAAATATAATGTATTATTGCTGGCTTTTGCTGAAGTGTTAAAATATTAGCTTGCTTAAGGATGTCGGTTCTGCCCTCTTAACTGATTCTTCTGAATGCAGAAAGAAATTCAGAGAAGGCTTTCAGAGAATACCTCCTGTTGTTTCCTCTCATTTTCCTGTTCTTCAGCACATGATTTTTTTCTATCATTAATGGTGCTTTAATTGAGTGGGATTAAAGGTAGATTAAAGGACCTCTCATTAGTGCAAAACCTCCCTGCGTGCATTTCCTATAGGGACTTCACAATGTGAGAGCTTTCAACTATAAGGAGGTGGAAAATACTTAATATACAGGAAAGGCTGGGAGGGGGAACACATTGGAAATTTAATCTACTGGTGGAAGAGGAAACATGTAAATGTCAGTGGGAGAGGATAAATCTTTAGCAAAAGGCCTACAGCAAGAAATTTTGTGCTGGGGTGGAAACCACCATAAAAGAAGGAAAGAACAAATTAGAATGATTCTAACACATGTGCATGTAAGGAGAGAGAGAGACAGACAGACAGACAGAGGGGAGAGAGACAGAGACACAGAGAGAGACAGAGAGAGAGACACACAGAGATAGACAGAGAGAGAGACAGAAAGAGAAACAGGGAGAGGGGAGAGAGAGGAGACAGACACAGGGACTGACAGACAGGGAGAGAGAGAGAAGAGACAGAGAGAGAGATAGGGAGAGAGAAACAGAGAGAGATAGAGACAGACAGAGAAAGAGAGAGAGAAGGGGAGAGGGGGGAGAGAGAGAGACAGAGAGAGAGACACACGCAGAGTGACAGACACACACACACACACACACACACAAAGAGTGACAGAGAGACACACAGAGAGATAGATGGAGAGAAAGAGAGAGAGAGAGAGAGAGACACACAGATAGACAGAGAGAGAGACAGAAAGAGAGACAGGGAGAGGGGAGAGAGAGGAGACAGACACAGGGAGTGACAGAGAGGGAGAGAGAGAGAAGAGACAGAGAGAGAGACAGACAGAGAAAGAGAGAGAGAGAAGGGGAGAGGGGGGGGAAGAGAGAGAGACAGAGAGAGAGACACACAGAGTGACAGAGAGACACACAGAGAGATAGATGGACAGAAAGAGAGAGAAAGAGACAGAGAGGGGGGAAAGAGAGGGGGAGAGGGGGGAGAGACAGACAGACAGAGAGGGAGGGAGGGAGAGTCCTACTGTTATGAAATTGCAGGAACAAAAATGTAGACCCTAGGAGGGAAAGTGGAAGTTTTTTTTTAAAGGAGAAACAAAAGAAGGAAAATCTCAGGTGCTTTTTCAAGAAACAACTGGACTTTCTTGTTTTTTCTTTGAAGACATTTCCCTTCTCATCCAAGAAGCTTCTTCAGCTCTGACTGGATGGTGGGGAAGGGAAGGATTGATACTCCTTGCAGACAGCTGGTCATTTGCATCCTTTTAGAGGGTCTTGAAG
The DNA here is from genome assembly GCF_051295495.1 of Thamnophis sirtalis. NCBI lineage: Eukaryota > Metazoa > Chordata > Lepidosauria > Squamata > Natricidae > Thamnophis > Thamnophis sirtalis. The sequence goes on from NW_028261390.1 coordinate 72,313,612, forward strand.
CACTTGGAGGTTTAGCTGAGTCCTCAGGGTCACCTGAGTGGAGCAAATGGGTGGGGAATCTTATTGGAACTGCTGAAAGGACTGTGTTGTATACTGGAGATAGATGATGTTGACATAAATGGCCTCCATAGATGTATGTCTATGGCCATTCTCAGTTAACCAGATCATGGTTGTCCCAAAGGTTCACATTCCCCACCCTCCAGTCAGAGCTGAAGAAGCTTCTTGGAGGAGAAGCGAAATATCTTCAGAGAAAACCCAAAAAGTCCAGTTGCCTCTTGAAAAAAACACCTTTGGGATAAATAGCTGTACTCGTAGCTCTCCCTTCTCCCTTGCCGATCACCAAAGCCAGACAAAGATTACAGTTGAAACCAGGAATATGTCTCAGAGTTCAAAGTAATTGCTAAAAAACAAAACAAAAAAAGGAACTTAGTGAGAATTGTTTCAATTATAAGGCTGTCACTAGAGCATATATCTGTGAGCCTCTTAAGGGAGATCAAATCCCACTTGAGTGTGTTTTGTGAGTGCACTTGAGTTGGGAGCAGCACTCTGGAGAAAAACTATAATTCCCAGATCTTTACTTCCTTGAATAGAATTCGCTTTTGCCATCAGGTGCCCTGTGTGGGCAATGCCCACCCTCCAATATAAGATTCAAGAATTGGTTACTCAAAGGATAAGCAATCCTAGAACCTACGTAAAGGGATACATAGGAAGATTGGATTGGATTGGATTGGATTTATTACATTTATATGCAGCCCTTTACATTTATATGTCGCCCTTTTCCCCGAAGGGGACTCAGGGCGGCTCACAATTCAAGTCAGGGAAGGGGGTACAGACAGGGGATAAAAAAGACGAACATAACAATACACAATTTAAAAGCACACAACAGCCATACCATTCGAGGAGGGGGGCAAAAGCTCTTTAGCCCCAGGCCTGTCGGAACAGGCAGGTTTTAAGGGCTTTGCGGAAGGCCTGGAGGGTGGTGAGGGTTCGAATCTCCATGGGGAGGTCGTTCCAGAGGGTCGGAGCAGCCACAGAGAAGGCTCTCCTCCGAGTAGTCGCCAGTCGACACTGGCCGGCGGATGGAATTCGGAGGACGCCTAATCTGTGGGATCTAAGAGATGGTGTCCTGTCTGCTAAGAATGAGCTAAGCCCCCGAGACACGCATAAGGGCAACTTCTTTCCATAGAACAATTATACAGGAAATGGTATCGGCCTTCCTGCCTGAGCAGGGGGTTGGACTAGAAGACCTCCAAGGTCCCTTCCAACTCTTCTGCTCTGCTCTGCTCTACCCTACACCAGGTCTAATTTCCTTATCATGTGTACCGAATGCAGCCAGTTGGGTTAGCAAACTCCTGGCTTCATTGGTCTGAAGTTGTCATCCAGCAAAAGCCTTTGATATGTATGTTCTTATGACGAGCAAGTATAAATGGCCCAGGAATTGAAGAATGGATGACATGGAAAACAGACACATTGGGTTGAGGGCTTCAGCTTGTAGGCAGCCACGACTTTACTTACGAACAATAGAAACATTTCCTCGAGAAGAATGATCGCAGGAATTAGCGACTAGTGGAGGAAACGAAGCCAGGATTAGAAGGACTCAAACATATAATTTATAACAGGACTATTTCAGACACAAGCTTAACGTCTAAGCGTTGGAGGCGGAGAGAGAGAAAAGCAACTTGCTAAAATTTCAAGAGAAAAAAAGAGGGAAGAATTAATCCCCAGAAAGAGACAGGAAGATGGGGTTTTCTTTTGGAATAATAAAACCAGTATATAGATTTTATTGATTTTTTTCCCCCTAGACCGTAAGAAAAATGCAGGCTAGCACAATAGTAATGTATGAAAAGGTTCTTAGAGACTCAAAACTTAAGGTAAGATGGAGCTGGCTGACTTACGTTTTATCCATGCCCTACGCACATTTGATATAAATTCAGGAAAACTGGACAGAGAACAGATAGCAGGTGAATCTAACATTCAGGTGACACTTCGGGTTTTATTCCCCAAGACATATGCGTAAAAGAAAATCCAGTTTCTCAGATCAATGTTTTGTAATAAGCTGGATTTAAATTATCAAAATGTCAGCGTTCCAAATAGCATCCCGAATTAAATCAGAGTCGGAGGCAAAGGATTCCTCAAAGTTCCAATTTATTAAAAGAGCCATATTGGCACATCTGGGAAAACCCGAATCTGATGGCTTCCCGGTTTCCCTCCCACCCAGTTGAAAGTTCAATATCATGCCCCCACACCCACAAGTCCATCCCACAGTCCAATCTCCCACTGCCACGATGACAGATTCCACCCATCCAGATCCGGCCAGGTGCAGAGACAAAGATGACCTTGGCTTTTTAAGAAGAATGTTATTATGGCTACACATCACCCAACTCCGTATAATTCCCCCCTCCCCATTTTCCCACAATAGAAAGTAGACAGCGGAAAGTGTGGCAGGCCTGAAGTCCAAAACAAAAGATGGCTTGCAGGTGTGACATACCTGGGAAGAGAAAAATATTATGTAGCTGCAATTATCTTGCTCATCCAGCTTATCTATTCTATTCTATTCTATTCTATTCTATTCTATTCTATTCTATTCTATTCTATTCTATTCTAGTTAGCTTGTTAAAGATGTATGAGATAACAGGTATAAGTATAAACATGGGCATGAACACAGGAAATGGATATGAATAAATGGGGACAGTAGGACAGGGATGGAAAGCACACTGGTGCGCTTATGCACGCGCCCTTTACGGACCTCTTAGGAATGGGCAGTTTAAGGTTAAAGTTATGAGGGTTTGAGGTTCTAGGAGTGAAGCACAATAATTTGAATCTTCTAACATTTTAAATTAAAACTACGGATACATGCTTCCCAACTACTCAGTGTTATTCATATAAGCAAATGTTAAACACCTGTTCTCTTCAAACATGGAGCAAACCTTTAGTTTCAGAAATTACAGGACGAACAGATGTCTGTTTGTTTTAAAACCTTGGTGAGAACAGTGAAATTCCAGGCCCCTTGTGAAAGAAATATCAGTTGGGAATAGGGGTCTTAATGAATAGCTAAGGGACGCGGTGTCTCAGTGGCTAAGAGGCTGAGATTGTCGATCAGGAAGGTCGGCAGTTCGGTGGTTCGAATCCCTGGGAGTGAGCTCCCGTGACTTGTCCCAGCTTCTGCCAACCTAGCAGTTCGAAAGCACGTGAAAAATGCAAGTAGAAAAATAGGAACCACCTTTGGTGGGAAGGGAACAGCGTTCCATGTGTGCCTTTGGCGTTGAGTCATGCCGGCCACATGGCCACAGAGACGTCTTTGGACAGCGCTGGCTCTTCGGCTTTGAAAGGGAGAAGAGCACTGCCCCCTAGAGTCAGGAACAACTAGCATATATGGGTGAAGCTTTATGGATTCATTAGCTTTACCTAATGAATATCTAAGGAACATATGGAAATGATGGCTATAAAATGAGAGTTCAGCCCCTCGTAATTCATCATATTGCTGAGTGTATATCTCAGTGAAGCTATCATCCATACCATGGATAGTATATACTCTCAAAGACAGGTCACAGCTGGGCGGTCAGGCTCGGTGCAATTTACTGGAGAAGGACATGGTAACAACACCCACTCTGAGTTTCTGCCAAGCACACCCGTTTTCCATCAAGAAAGCCAAGCAGACAATTCACAATGAAGGATGGGCCTATGGATTGGAGGGTATCCAGTAAGCTAGTGAAGTAGAACAAAGTAGAACAAACACGAGTAGTGCTGGTGCTTTTGATGGGGACAAGGAACTCAACAGATGTTCCTGGTCAAGGAAAGTTACATCCCAACTTGTCCCGAAGGTGCTTTTTCAGGAGGCAACTGGACTTTCTGGTTTTTTCCTTTGTGCTTCATCACAGGAGGTTTTCAAGAAAAGATTGGACAGCCATTTGTCTAGGATGAGATAAGGACGCCTTCCAAGGGGTTAGGCCTTCATCTGATGGGAGACAGGAAGCAGGCCTGACATCTGGAATGCTACATCCACAGAGTTGTCTGGCCCAACCCCTGTTATTATTCCTCAAAGCCTGTTTCCGATCAGGATAGAGCTGGAAGGGACCTTGGAGATCTTCTAGTCCAGGAGGAGACCCTCTACCATTTCACACTGTTGGCTGTCCAGTCTCTTCTTAAAACCACCAGTGATGAAGCACCCACAACATCTGAAGACATCTGCTTAATTGTTTTCACCGTTAGGAAGTTTCTGCTTAATTCCAGGTTGATTCTCTCCTTGATGAGTTTCCATCCGTTGCGTCTTATTTTTCTTTCTGGTGGTTTAAAAAATAGCTTGACCCCTTCCTCTTTGTGGCAGCCCCTCAAATACTGCAAGATATCATGTCTCCCGTAGTCCTTCTTTTCTCTAGACTAGACATGCTGAATTCCTGCAACCGTTTTATTCTCCAGAGCTTTAATCATCCTAGTTGCTCTTATTTGTATTTTTTTCCAATGTTTCAACATCTTTTTGGGCCAAAACAGGATGCAATATTCCAGGTGTGACCTTACTAAGGTTTTATAAAGCAGTATTACCGTGTTTTCCCTGAAAATAAGACAGGCTCTCATTTTCTTTTGATCCATGAAATAAGCACTTGGCCTTATTTTTTGGGGAGGTCTTATTATTTATGAGGTGCAGGAGGTGGAGAGCGTGGTCACCTCATGGCTGCTGCTGTGTTGCAATATTTTCAGGGAGGGCTTATTTTCAGGGGAGGGCTTATTTTAGCGCATGCGCTCAAATGACCGATTGGGCTTATTATCCGGGGAGGTCTTATTTGGGGGGAAACAGGGTTAATACTTCACTCAATTTTCCATGGTGTAGAGACCATGGGTTTAGAAGAGCCAAGGTGGCACAGTGGTTAAATGCAGCACTGCAGGCTACTGCTAGATCAGCAGGTCAGCGGTTCAAATCTCACCGGCTCAGGGTTGACTCAGCCTTCCATCCTTCCGAGGTGGGTAAAATGAGGACCCAGATTGTTGGGGGCAATATGCTGACTCTCTGTAAACCGCTTAGAGAGGGCTGAAAGGCCTATGAAGCGGTATATAAGTCTACTGCTATTGCTATTGCTATTGGTAACGTGGTTTTGACTATTGTTGTTCTCAGTTGCCACTTTATGCATTGTTAACGATTGTCTTTCTATTGATTTTTTTTTAATGTTGTTAGCTGCCCAGAGTCACTATTTGGGAGATGGACAGTCATATAAATGGACGTAAATAAATAAACAAGCAGATAGATTAGAGTGAATGCCTTCTTCCAGCAATTTAAAAGATGACTCTTTTAAATTGCTGGACATCAGCAAATTGACAAGTTATCCCCATAAAGAAGATGGAGAAGTCCAATTTGGTCAGTCAAAAGTAGACCTCAAGCCGACTGCAGTTCGGATGGTGAACCCTTTCCTGCAAAATTATGACTTACAGAAAATGATTAAAGCCATCGGATCCGCAAGATGTGACTTTAGCAATATTCCATTCGATTCTGCATTGAAGGTCAAGAATAGATTTAATAGATTAGATGTGGGGCATGGAGTGCCTGGAGAACTTTAGACCAAAATTCAGCACATCATTACAAAATGATGCAAACCAGAATCTCCAAATGAAGAAGAGGAGGAGGAGGGGGAGGAGGAGAGGATGAAGATGAAGATGAAGAAGAAGAGGAGGAGGAGGAGGAGAAGAGATATGACAACACCTCACTCCAGTCTACAACATAGATCCTTTCAGGAGTTCCAAGAAGGCTCCATAGTCATCTTCACTGCTCAGGTGACCTTCAGGACCCAGATAAATCTCCAAGTGGCCTCAATGACTCTCTAAAACAGTGTTTCTCAACCTTGGCAACTTGAAGATGTCCGGACTTCAACTCCCAGAATTCCCCAGCCAGCATCCGCTGGCTGGGGAATTCTAGGAGTTGAAGTCCGGACATCTTCAAGTTGCCAAGGTTGAGAAACACTGCTCTAAAAGGATGCAAATGACCAGCTGTCTGCAAGGAACATAAACCCTTCTGCTCCCCACCATCCATCCTTTCAGCAGTCCCTCCCCAAAAACCCTACAACACAATCCTTTCAGCAGTTCCAAGAAGGCTCCACACTCATATGCAACCACTCAGGACACAGTCAAACCTCCAAGTGGCCTCAACAACTCTCTAAAAAGAATGCAAATGACCTGCTGTCTGCAAGGAGTATAAATTCTTCCCTTCCCCAGAGCCGAAAAAGCTTCTTGGGTGAGAAGTGAAATGTCTTCAAAGAAGACATCAGGAATGGATTGTTCTTGACTTATAACAATCCTTTTAGTCTGCATTCAAAGTTACAACGGTACTGAAAAAAGGAAGTTATGACCATTTTTTACACTTAACAACAGTATCTCCAGGTCCAACTCCCTGCTCAGGAAGGAAACCCTACTACATTTCCAACAAATAGCTACCCAATCTTTTCTTAAAAACCTCCGGTGATGAAGCACTTACAACTATGAGAGGCAACTTCTGTTCCACCGGTTAATTGTTCTCACTGTCAGGAAATTCCTCGTTAATTCCAGGATGCTTCACTTCTTGATTAGTTTCCATCCATTGCTTCTTGCCTTGCCTTCAAGAGCTTTTGGAGAGCAGCTTGACTCCCTCTTCTTTGGGGCAGCCCCCTCAAATATCAGAAGACTGCTATCATGTCACCCCCTAGTCCTTCTCTTCATTAAACTAGAGATACCCAATTCTTGCAACGGTTCTTCATATGTTTCAGCCTCCAGTCCCCTCATCATCTTGGTTGCTCTTCTCTGCACTCTTCCTAGAGTCCCCACATCTTTTTTTTACATCATGGTGACCAAAATTGGATGCAGGATTCCAGGGATGGTCTTACTACAGCAGAGCTGGCGCAGTGGTTAGAGTGCAGCACTGCAGGCCACTTCAGCTGACTGCAGTTCTGCAGTTTGACTGTTCTAATCTCACCGGCTCAAGGTTGACTCAGCCTTCCATCCTTCCGAGGTGGGTGAAATGAGGACCCGGATTGTTGTTGGGGGCAATATGCTGACTCTGTAAACCGCTTAGAGAGGGCTGGAAGCCCTATGAAGCGGTATATAAGTCTAACTGCTATTGCTATTGCTAAAGAAAGAGAAAGAGAGGAGAGAGAAAGAAAAAGAGAGAAAGAAAAAGAGAGAGAGAGAGAGAAAGAGAGAGAAAAAGAGAGAGGAGAGAGAAAGAGAGAGAATGAAAAAAAGAGAGAAAAAGAGAGAAAGAAAGAGAAAGTGAGGAAAGAGAAAGAAAAAGAGCCGAGGTGGCACAGTGGTTAGGGTGCAGCACTGCAGGCCACTTCAGCTGACTGCTATCTGCAGTTCGGCGGTTCTAATCTCACCGGCTCAAGGTTGACTCAGCCTTCCATCCTTCCGAGGTGGGTGAAATGAGGACCCGGATTGTTGTTGGGGGCGATATGCTGACTCTGTAAACCGCTTAGAGAGGGCTGAAAGCCCTATGAAGCGGTATATATTGCTGCTAACTGCTATTGCTATGATAAAGGGGTCTTAACCCTTCCCGTGGTCTTGATTCCATCCCTCTGTAGAAGTGTAGATTTTATTTTGCTAGGTTCAACATTTAACAAGGATGCTCAGCTTACTCCTAAAACAAGAAGATCTCTGCAACGTGAGTCACAATCTCTCTCAAGTCTTGCCAAAATATTAAGATGCAAAACCATCACACTGACAACAGCGGCCCGAGGTCACACTGGTCCTTCTTATTAACCAAGCGCTGTGAAAACTGGATAATCAGAAAGGGCGAATGAATTAAAACAGATGGCTTTGGCTTTTGGTACTACTACTAGGGAGAAAAGTATTGCTCAGAGTGTCTTGGACTTTGGGAACAAATTGTTCAATACTAGAGGAAGTAAAGTCAAACTGAAGGCACGCACGCACGCACACACACACACACACAGAAGGAAGAAGCAAGACTTTAGATATTTTGGACGCATCATGCAAAGGCCCTGGGGAAATTTCTGATGCTGGGAAATATCTAAGGCAATCAAAGTGATGCCGGTTGGAAGCCAGGTGTTAAAGGACTTTTCACCGGTGACACAAGAATGAACTTACGAGGACTTGGAGAAGCAGCTCCTGCTGGACCCACATGCTGAAATTATGCCCCTCAGGTCGGAAAGAGTCAGCAATGACTCCACGCCTGAAAAATATGTCCAGAAAAATCTGATTTGCTTCAGTTTTATTCTGCATGAGTTTCTTTTCTTCTTTCTGTGGGCTGCAAATCCAAGTTATTTTTTCTGAATGGTTGAATGGAGACTAAAACATATGAAGAATGGTTTGTTCCTTCCTCCCTTCCTTCCTTCCTTCTTTCCTGCTTTTTTCTTCCTTCTTTCCTTTTTTCTTTTCTTTTTTTCTTTCCTTCTTTTTTCTTCCTTCTTTCCTTTTTCTTTTCTTTCTTTCTTTCTTTCTTTCCTTCTTTTTTCTTGAATGGAATGAATGCTTTTTCTGAATGGAGACTAAAACATATGAAGAATGGTTTGTTTCCTTCCTTCCTCCCTTCCTTCTTTCCTTCTTTCCTGCTTTTTTCTTTCCTTCTTTCCTTTTTCTTTTCTTTCTCTCTCTCTCTCTCTGGTCTCCCCTCCTCTTTTTTTCTTTTCTTTCATTATTTTATATATTTCCCCAGATAACAACCCCTCCATACACTACAGTAGGAACCCATTCCTCTTTGTCTACTCAATTCTCCCCTTCGCTACTCTAACCTTGAACCACAAAGTGGAAAAGCAGCAGAGACAAAATAAAAATCTCTGGATCTTTAAGACATTGTTGTTTTTTTTAAAAAAAAGAGGAAGCAGGAGGTGGGGAGGAGCGCTGTTTAAGAATCTAATTCCCGGTTATGCATATTTCTTCCTTTCATTCTTAATTGCCTCCATCCCTTGCTTCATTCAAATCGAGGCATGCGAGTTGTTTTGGTTCACGATGTCCGAGGCTTAACATTTGTCTGCATTATCATCAAAATTCCCAGCTCTCAGGTTTTTCTCCCATGCTGTGCAACTTCTAAATGTCATGAAATGTTAATCTACGCAATGAAGTACATGTGCACCTACAAAGGGAATGCACCAGTGTATTGCAGCTGTGTATGGCACACTCACAAATCTCCATCATGTGCCATTTGTGCGGTTCTAAAAGATTTTCCCCCTCTTATCTTGGATCCTCAGTTGAGGGCAGGGCAAGAAGTGATGGATAGAAGCTCATTAAAGAACGACCCAACCTGGAATTAAGGAGAAACTTCCTAACAGTGAGTACAATTAACCAATGGGACAGCTTGGCCTCCTGGAGCTGTGGGAGATCCGTCACTGGAGGTCTTCAAAACTAGATCATTTTGCTGACATGGTGTTATTCTGACCGAGGCTTCCCCCAAAAGCACGAAGCAGATTCCTGGTCCCCACAAAACCCCTTTTATTAAACGAAGGTGATTTCCCCTCCTTCACCTTCAGCCAAAGCCTGGCAAACAGTCAATCATAGGTGGATTTATGACCACAGACCTTATCTAGCTTGGAAAGCTGCCATGTAAATATTTTCCCAAATGAGGTGCTGTGCAAGGAAAGGCTGGGCACAGAGTCTCTGAGATTCACGGACAGATCTTCACACTCCTGAAACGAACAAATGAACGAATTGTTTCCTGCAAAGAACCCCTCCCCTTTCACTCCTCTTTTGTTTCCTCTGGGAGGAGCCATTCACTGTCCACCTGTGGACTTACTCCCAAGTCGACCCTGATTTCTGAGCTGTTCTTTTCTTCTGGCAGCTCTGTGCATGCGCACACTGGGAACAGGCTCCAGCTGTTCTTCTGCCTCACTGATGTCTGACTCTGAAGGCAACTGAGAACTGGCCCCCTCTCTGCCTCCAACGCGGAGCCCTAATCCGAGCCTTCCCCAGACTCCAGGACTGGCCCATGTTCCTCCCCAACCTCCTCACTGTTTGACTCTTCTGCCAGATCTGCTGAAGGGCCCCAAGAGGTGTAAGGTCTCCTGCCTTGAGCAAGGGGTTGGAATAGAAGACCTCCAAGAGCCCTTCCAGCCCTATGATTATATGCTTCTACTCAGGCAATGATGATCTTCACCCTGTTCAGATTCTATCGATGTGCTGCTTTGTTCTGCTTATCAAACTATCACCAATAATGTCATTGAATATCTTCAATATTCCCGTCATTGGTGGATCCTTAAATCAGGGGAAAATAGTAATATTGCCAAAGAATTTGTAAAAGATAATGTGACATTTGAAAAATCTATCCCAGGAGGGGGTTTTTTTTGTTTTGTTTTTTTAAAAATTGCAGGTTCGTCAATTCCAGCGACATTATTACCGAAGGAAAAGGCAGATGAGCAACAATGTGGAACATCACCATGTAAGATTACTAAGGCATATTTAATTAGCATATTCACGCAGAACATTCCTAATGCCCCCCAAAATTAATAGTGCCTTTTAGATATGGGGAATAAATTAAAATATTTAGCTATGCACACACCAGGAGGCCATCTGGATTTATAGAAAACCGTTTTGGGTGGCTACGGAACGGGCAGGCGAGGTCATCTGATCCTGAACCAGTTTGGCATTTATTAATGGAGAGCGGAATCTTTTCTCATACAAATTAGAGACACGGATGGGTTCTTCTTTCAGTATTATCTGCGGCACAATTGGGTGGTGGAAATCCCAGATTCAGGAGTTGTCTGTTGGAGATGTTGTGTCATGACAAGCCTCTGCGACAAAGGCCACTGGGTGATTTTGGGTTGACTTCTCCTTCCAGTTCAACCCATCCCACTGAATGGGCATAATAATATGGTGGCGCAGTGGTTAGAGTGCAGCACTGCAGGCTCCTTCAGCTGACTGCAGTTCTGCAGTTCGGCTGTTCAAATCTCACCGGCTCAGGGTTGACTCAGCCTTCCATCCTTCCGAGGTGGGTGAAATGAGGACCCGGATTGTTGTTGGGGGCAATATGCTGACTCTGCAAACCGCTTAGAGAGGGCTGAAAGCCCTATGAAGCGGTATATAAGTCTAACTGCTATTGCTATTGCTATAATAGTAGAACAGGTAGAATTACTGGGACATAATAATAACTTGCTATTTCGCTCCTGTAAGAAATAGAGTTGCCTCTGCTGTTGGCTTCTACTGGCGACCTAACTCCTGTTACCTTGTTTTTGCGTACAACTCAGTGCCTGGTGCAGGGAATGCCAGGGCCTGGCAGGGTTACATCGGGCAAATACCTGTGTGGCTAAGCCCCCAACCCTCCTCTTCCTTGCTACACAGCCAATGCAGGGCTACAAGGCCCAGGGGCTGGAACTGGGTACTTGGCTGATGTCTCTGGAGGTATAAAAGGATGCCATACCTTCCCGGGGCCAGCCAGAGGTAGTATTTGCCGGTTCTCCAAACTACTCAAAATTCCTGCTACCGATTCTCCAGAACTGCTCAGAACCTGCTGAATCCCACCTCTGGTTGACTTACTTATGACTGCAGTATGTTACAATCAAAATTCGGTGTTATGCTCTTAATTGCTTCCATCCCTTGCTTAAAATAGAGGCGTGCAATTTTTTTTTTTAATTCATGTTATCTCCTGTCCACGATTTAACATTCATCTGCCTTATCATCAAATATCTCCCTTCCAATATCGCTTTTTTGCAATTTGTGGAAAATAAGTTCAGGACAATTTAGCAGTGTTTAAATATTAATATGGCAAATCATGTAAAATTATGAAAATGGCACTTAAATGGAGACAGAGTGAGAAGAACGACGTCAGGAATTAGCAATATTTCCTTGTCAACCTGATAATTCTTTTATAACAAATGTCTAAAAGTATTAAAAGCTGGCTGGGAAGAAATTCGCTTTGTCACTGCTTCATAAGCACATGGTCAGAACTTTGATGCTTCTGATTAGACGAGACTTAGAGAATATAAGCAATTTCCCTCTCTGTTTCTCTGCTTCAGTTTACTTACTTTTAGTATTTACTGTATTTTTCGGAGTATAAGATGCACCGGAGTATAAGACGCACCAAAATTTGAAGAGGCAAATTAAAAAAAAAAATTTCACTCTGCAAACATCCCAAAAATGGCCAGTTTTTTGTAAAAACAGGCCCTTTTCTTTTTAAAAAAGGGCATGAATAGCCTTTAGGAGGCTTATAGAGTGCTTCTGGGGAGTTAGGGTGTGGGTGGACAAAAATGAGCAAAAAACGGGCCAGTTTTTTGTCAAAAAAAGGCATGAATAGCCTTTAGGAGGCTTATAGAGTGCTCCTAGGCCCTGGGGCGGGGGCAAAATTGAGCAAATAATGGGCCATTTTTCGCTCATTTCTGCCCTCCCCAGCCCCCAGGATCACTCTGCAAAGTCTCCTAAAAGCTCTGCATGGCCATTTTGGTGAAAGGGGTGATTTTCAGCCTCTTTTTTGAGGGAAAAAGGTGCGTCTTATACTCCGAAAAATACAGTATAAGATACTAGAGATGGGTTGCTCCCGGTTCGGCCTGGTTCGGCCTAGTTCAGCTGAACCGGTAGTGGAATTTTGGCCTGGGTCATAGAACCGGCAGCGACCCAGGCTGGCCACGCCCCTGAACTGGTTCCCCAGTCTCTTCTGATGTTACCAGCATGTTTCTGCGCATGCGCAGAACAATTTTTAGTCAACTGCGCATGCACAAGCAACGCGCAGCCAGCGTGCGTGACCATGGGGATGCTGCAACGGTCACAAATGTGAAAAATGATCATAAGTCACTTTCATTCACCTGACAGACAGATACATTTGGCAATAATCTGTGCAACCTCTTTGAATTACTAGGGCGAGCTCATTCCTAAACATGAGGTTGAGCTTCTCAAAGTCAAGATTTAATTCTGTAGCTGGTCTGAGGTCCTACAACTGGGAAGATGCAGAACCTGGATTGTTATCTCTGTCTAAATAGGCTTATTGGTTGTACAACTTATATCAGTTGTGTTAATACCACGTTATAAGGCTTGGTAAAGCCACACTTAAAAAACCTAATCCAGTTTAGGTTGCCACCATGTAAAAAAGATGTAGAGACCCTAGAAAGAGTGCAGAGAAGAGCAACAAGGAGGATTAGGGGACTGGAAGCTAAAACATATGACAGTGCAGGCACTGGGTGGGTCTAGTTTAATGAAAAGAAGGACCAGGGGAGGCATGATAGCAGTCTTCCAACATCTCAGGGGTTGCCACAAAGAAGAGGGAGTCAAACTATTATCCAAAGCACCTGAGGGTAGAACAAGAAGCAATGGGTGGAAACTCATCAAGGAGAGAAGCAATTTAGAACTAAGGAGAAATTTCCTGACAGTGAGGACAATTAATCAGTGGAACAACTTGCCTCCAGAAGTCGTGAATGCTCCAACACTGGAAGTTTTAAAGAAGATGTTGGATATCCATTTGCCTGAAGTGGTGTAGTGTGTCCTGCCTGAGCAGGGGGTTGGACTAGAAGACCTCCAAGGCCCCTTCCAACTCTCTTCTATTCTATTCTACTTTACTCTATTTTTCACTCCATTATTCTATTCTATTCTATTCTACTCTATTCTACTTTACTCTACTCTATTCTTCACTCCGTTATTCTATTCTATTCTACTCTTCACTCCATTATTCTATTCTATTCTACTTTACTCTATTCTTCACTCCATTATTCTATTCTATTCTATTCTACTCTATTCTACTTTACTCTATTTTTCACTCCATTATTCTATTCTATTCTATTCTATTCTATTCTTCACTCTGTTATTCTATTCTATTCTATTCTTCACTCCACTATTCTATTCTACTTTACTCTATTCTTCACTCCATTATTCTATTCTATTCTATTCTATTCTATTCTATTCTATTCTATTCTACTCTATTCTACTTTACTCTATTCTTCACTCCGTTATTCTATTCTATTCTTCACTCCATTATTCTATTCTATTCTATTCTATTCTATTCTATTCTATTCTATTCTATTCTACTTTACCCTACTCTATCCAACTCATTGCTATGGCCAAAGTTTAATGCAGAGGTATTTTATATTTTCATTAGGCTAATTAGCAGTGCAAATATTTCTTGACATTTCCATGAAAGGTTCACTTATATGAAATATTATTTTCTAGTAACTACTCACTTACGTCCAGATGTATTAAAATAGAAAAGGTCAATATGATTATCTTCCAAATCAACCATGTCCATTTTCCTTCCTAAATTGATATTTTTTCCAATTCAAACCTTTGATAAACCCTCGCTTTAAAATGAAAACATCAAGTGATTCTTTTTGAGAGGCATGTCATAAGGTTTGGTAGAAAGAAAAATTGCCATCCATTTTTTCTAATAAACGCGGGTTTTATGCGCTTGCTATAATCCCCACATCCATTACATGAAGGCCTTCAGATTTAACAAGCCCAAGGAAGCCATTATTGAAAAAATATTCAGCAACTTCACATTGTAGCCTCTTTATCTCAGAAGAGGAAACATCTACATCAATTCAGATATTTAGAAGGTCACAAAGTGTGTAATGGCAGACATGGGAGGAAACTAGCTTGTATTTTATGAGTAAACCAAAAATAAAGAGATTCAAATCCTGACTCAGTTATTTATATATAAACAAAGTATATATATTCAGAAACTCCAGGGATCCAAAGGATTCTCCTTTCCAATAATCCAATTTAGAAATATCAGAGCTGCATGTCAATCTCTCGTCCAATTCTAGATTCTTTCTCAGGAAAGAAGCATTGCGACTCAAAATTAGACTCTGTGTTAAGTGGTGGCTCAGTGGCTAAGTCGCTGAGCTTGTTGATCAGAAAGGTCAGCAGTTCGGCGGTTCAAATCCCCAGCACTGCATAACGGAGTGAGCTCCCGTGACTTGTCCCAGCTTCTGCCAACCTAGCAGTTCAAAAGCAGGTAAAAATGCAAGTAGAAAAATAGGAACCATCTTTGGTGGGAAGGGAACAGCGTTCCGTGCGCCTTCGGTGTTGAGTCATGCCAGCCACATGACCACGGAGACGTCTTTGGACAGCGCTGGCTCTTGGGCTCCCTGCCTCCTTTCCTTCCTTTCCCTTCCTTCCTTCCATCCATCCCTGCCTCCTTTCCCTCCCTTCCTTCCTTTCCCTTCATTTCTTTCCCTTCCTTCCATCTATCCCTGCCTTCTTTCCTTCCCTCCTTCCTTCCATCCCTGCCCCCTTCCCTCCTCCCTTTGTTCCTCCTTTCCTTCCTTCCTTTCTTTCCCTTCCTTCCATCCATCCCTGCCTCCTTTCCTTCCTTCCTTTCCCTTCCTTCCTTCTATCCATCCCTGCCTCCTTTCCCTCCCTTCCTTCTTTTCCCTTCCTTTCTTTCCCTTCCTTCCATCTATCCCTGCCTTCTTTCCTTCCCTCCTCCCTTTGTTCCTCCTTTCCTCCCTTCCTTTCTTTCCCTTCCTTCCTTTCTTTCCCTTCCTTCCTTCCATCCACCCCTGCCTCCTTTCCTTTCTTTTCCTTTCTTTTCTTTTCCTTTCCTTCCTTCCTTCCTTCCTTCCCCTACAGCACAGACAGCCCAAAGCAGGCCCTATTTCCATGCCTACGATTTCAACCAAATACTTCTCCGTTGATCGATCATTTCCTCAACAGCTGTTCTGCAGTTGCCACAGAGGCCCAGAGGAGATGCTGGTTTATAATGTTCAATGCCAGAACGGATTCAGTTGTGGCATTATCCTTAGCTAATTTCACCTTTTCCTCAAGGAGAAGAAAAGCCAGAAGACTCTCAACCCCCTCCTGGAAAGCCTAGAGTCACCTGTGCCTAAAATAACCAAAAATGCAGATCGTGATGCGCCAAAGGAAGGTGTGGTGGACTAGATGGGGGCAGAATGATCTCCCCCCCACCCCAATTTCCTGACTCTGGGAGGGAGGAAGTATCTCTGACGCTGCCACGTTCCTCTCAAAAGGGAAGGGGGGGGGTTAGTTTAATTTTGATGTTGAGAGACCTGCCGTAAAATGAATTGACCCTTTGATGGGGAGCAGCACAAGGAGAAAACAGGGTGGAAAAAAAAACAGGTGGGAGATAATAAAAGGTTGAACTCTCCAACATCGCTGCTCTTTTCAATGGAGCTTACACCAGGTAAGGTCCTAGCACAGTGTTTCTCAACCTTGGCAACTTGAAGATGTCTGGACTTCAACTCCCAGAATTCCCCAGCCAGCATTCGCTGGCTGGGGAATTCTGGGAGTTGAAGTCCGGACATCTTCAAGTGGCCAAGGTTGAGAAACGCTGTCCTAGCAGATTGCAATTCCGTAGTAAAGTTGAGTGTCAAAAGCTTCCCCGCGTAAATATTTTGCCTCCATCCTTTCCTTGGCTCGGTCCAGTTCCAAATGGTCCCATTTTGGAGATCCAGGAAAGGCAAGGCCTGAGGGTTTAGCTAAGCCCTGGTGATCCCAACATATTGGAATTAGCTGAAAGAATCGGAATACGAGGATTCATGGGTGGAAATTGAGAAGAAATTGTTGGAGGAAAAGTCCTTCGGGGTTCGGTTCCAGGTTGGGGGGAAAAAAGAGACTGGAAACATGGAGGCTGCTTGGAAAGATGGTTTAATGGTGGGCAGGATTACGTGGCTTGAGCTCCTGAACGAACGAAGCTGCTTCCTGCAAAGTCTCATGTTGGTTTGCTCCTCCTTTTATGTCTTATGGGAAAGGCAAATCATCTCCAAGCCTTAATCCCGAGTTGCCCCTTTTGTCTTAACTGTTCTTGCCTTCTGGCAGCTCTGCGCATGCATGCACTAGGAACAGGCTCCCCCTGTTCCTCTGCCTTGCTGATGTCATACTCTGGAGGCTCTGGAGGCAGCACATAACTCCCAGATGGTCCTGGTTCTCTCTCTGCCTCCAATGCAGAGCCCTCCTCCAAGCCTTCCCGAGACTCCAGGACTGGCCCATCTTCCTCCCCAACCTCCCCACTGTCTTCCTCCCCAACCTCCTCACTGTCCGACTCTGCCGCCAGCTCCAAAGGCCATTGGTGGACCACAACACACCCCTTAAATCCTGGAGGCCATGGAGTTCAACTTCCTACTCAGTCTGGGAATTGAAATTAAAGCATCACAGGAATTTGGCTGTCTAGCGGAATGGAGGTCACCATCACTCTGGGTCATTGGTCCCATCATCAAGCTCTTCTTCCTATTAAGAATCATTTTCTCTCTTTCTCTCTCTGACATTTACTTGGAATCTTTCGCCTGTGACATTCTGGTAAGGGGAAGAAAGAAAGAAAAAATATTTCTACAAAACAGGAAAGGGAAAGTTCACTTGATCTTGCTTTTCAGTACGAATAAACACTGCAGTGAAAACCTTAAGATCCTTCTGAGCACTGAGGTTTTAAAGTAAAGGTAAAGGTTCCCCTCACACATCTGTGCTAGTCATTCCTGACTCTAGGGGGCGCTGCTCATCTCCGTTTCAAAGCCGAGGAGCCAGCGCTGTCCGAAGACGTCTCCGTGGTCATGTGGCTGGCAAGACTCAACGCCGAAGGTGCATGGAATGCTGTTCCCTTCCCACCAAAGGTGGCTCCTATTTTTCTACTTGCATTTTTTTAACATGCTTTCGAACTGCTAGGTTGGCAGAATCTGGTCACGGGAGCTCATTCCATTATGCAGTGTTAGGGATTCGAACCGCCGAACTGCCGAAATCTCTGATTAAGAAGCTCATCGTCTTAGCCACTGAGCCTTGCGGGGGCTTTAAGATGTCTGAAATTATACTTGTGAGATGCTGGTTTTGTTGCAAAAATATTGCCTCTCTGCCTGCCAATGAATCAAAATACCCCAGTCGTGTGTTTCTTTGCTTTAAGTGAGTTAGAAGAAAAAGATGACCCACTTCGACCTTCATTACTAATTATTCATATCTGCCAGTCAACAAAATGATGTGATATTTTGAGAGATTAAGGTGATAATTCCCACTGGATGCAAGCATCATATCTTAAGAGGATTGGAAGCGTCCCTTTTCATTCAGAAGTGAGTGGCACTTAGATTCTGTAACCAGGTTGAAGATATAATTAGGAAAATTTGGGATTGTGCCGAAAAGGACAGATGAAACTTAAGAATTAAAGATAAAGAAGACTCGAAATATCATTGGACATGGAATAAATTTTAGGAATGGATAGAGACAAGATGTAGAAATGAGAGGGAAAATAAGTTTACGGATGTTAATGATTGTTAGTATAATACAATAATACAATAATATAATAGCAGAGTTGGAAGGGACCTTGGAGGTCTTCTAGTCCAACCCCCTGGCTAGACAGGAAACCCTATACCATTTCAAGCAAATGGTTCTCCAACATCTTTTTAAAAACTTCCAGTGTTGGAGCATTCAAGTTCTGGAGGCAATTTCTGTTCCACTGATTAATGTAAGTAGAAATTTAGTTAAAGCTCTTGTTCTTTACATTTTTTAGTCATACTTACTACTATAATTAGTAGTGGCGCAGTGGTTAGGGTGCAGTACTGCAGGCCACTTCAGCTGACTGTTATCTGCAGTTCAGCAGTTCAAATCTCACTGGCTCAAGGTTGACTCAGCTTCCATCCTTCCGAGGTGGGTGAAATGAGGACCCAGACTGTGGGGGCGATATGCTGACTCTGTAAACCGCTTAGAGAGGGCTGAAAGCCCTATGAAGCGGTATATAAGTCTAACTGCTATTGCTATTGCTATAATTACTGTTATTATAATATTGTTGTAGTTACTAGCTTGTGTGTTAAGATTTACTGTTAACTTTTCATTGGCTTTGCTTTATATGTTGTTATTATTATCCTGACAGTGTTATCTTTTCAGTTAAAAAAAAAAAGAGATTCTGTAACCAGGAACAAATTATACATTCAGCATTGATAAGGGTTAAATCTATGGACTCTAAACCTCACTTCTATGAGCCAGTTTTCCAGAAAAGCACATAGATGGTTCATCCACTGGCGTGCCTTCGAAAAGAAGGGGCTTCTAAGTAATAGTGAAGGGTGTGTGTGTGTGTGTCACAAGCAGCATAAGAAAACACAAGCCTCCCTAGAGAACTTAAAGCCATAATCCCCAGCTTTATGGTCTGGGCATTGTAGGATGCAATAATCCTGTTCTTAACATAAGCCACGTGGTCATAAATCTGAGATTCTTCTCCTGAGTTGAAAATGGTATTTCACAAAACCAAGAATGAAATTCTTGAAACCTTAAAAGTATGGTAGGGCTACTCCAGTAAATGTTATCCAGATGTTTAGAGATGTCAAGGGGAAATACAAGGAATGAATCCCAGGAATTTTTTTGTTTCGTTTTCGATATATCTCCAAAGCAAGACATAATCATAAGATTTTGCAATCTTACGCGTTGCGAAATTCACTCCATCAGTAGGCTAACTGGCTTATTTTTTTTGTATTTGAAGACTTAATTTTCTCCCCTTTAGCTCATCACAGGATTATTATTTTTAAAGAAAAAGAAAACTTCCTGTTAATCAGGTGAATTGTGATTATCTTTTTTTGGACCTAGTATTTATTCATATATATTCTAGGCTAAATAGAAAAAAAAAATGAGAAGCATTAGAGCAGAATCCAATTAAAAGCCAAATGATTAGCTAGGAATAATTGTAAAAGTGACCTCAGAGAAGGAAAGCCAGCAGAGCTGATGCATCCTCAATATGGAATTTATTTATTATTGTTTAATGCCCACCTTGCTACAAGGCGTTTAATCATAACATCCCAGTCATAATTCTTCTTATATACCAGAGAATCAGGGAGGTGTCACTTCTGAATGTTATCTTGATTCTCGGGACTTAAAATATTTCACCTCACTTTACCTATGTAACAGTTCTTGTCCAATTATTATATCCATCATGGACATCTTCCTTACTGCACGGGGCATCTGCTTATGAAGTTCTTGGTCAGGTTTGGTCTGATTCTGGTAGGTTTTTAAAAGGGGCTCAGCTGTCCTGTTAGAAGGTCATCCCTCTGTTGATGGCTGCTGGGGAGGACAGCTAAATCAACCCCTAGGCAGTGCGATGGATTGATCAACTTCTGGGCCAGCTCTTCTTGAGAGAGAGGGAGAGGGAGAGGGAGGGAGGGATAGATAGAGTGGGTAGGTAGGTAGGTAGAGAGAGATAGAGATAGATGATAGATGATAGATAGATAGATAGATAGATAGATAGATATAGATAAGATAGATATATAGATGATAGATAATAGATAGATAATAGATAGGTAGGTAGGTAGGTAGGTAGGTAGGTAGGTAGGTAGATAGATAGATAGATAGATGATAGATAGATAGATAGATAGATAGATAGATAGATAGATAGATAGATAGATAGATAGATAGATAATATAGCTATAGAGATAGATGGTAGATGGATGGATGGATGGATGGATGGATGGATGGATGGATGGATGGATGGATGGATGGATAGATAGATAGATAGATAGATAGATAGATGATATAGCTATAGAGATAGATGGTAGATGGATGGATGGATAGATGGATGGATGGATGGATGGATGGATGGACGGACAGACAGACAGACAGACAGGTAGATGATATAGCTATAGAGATAGATGGTAGATGGATGGATGGATGGATAGACAGACAGACAGACAGACAGATAGATGATATAGCTATAGAGATAGATGGTGGATGGATGGATGGATGGATGGATGGATGGATGGATGGATGGATAGATAGATAGATAGATAGATAGATAGATAGATAGATGATATAGCTATAGAGATAGATGATAGATGATAAGAGAGATACAAGTACAGATACAGATACAGATAGAGGGACATAGACATAGATATATAGATATATGCTATTCCAATCAAAAATTTTGGGTGACTTCCAATACATAAAATCCAGCATATAAATTCAGCTTCAATCATAAATTATAGCAATAGCCCTTAAACTTATATGCCACTTCCTAGTGCTCTTACAGCCCTCTCTAAGCAGTTTACAGAGTCAGCCTCTTGCCCCCAACAATCTGGGTCCTCATTTTACCCACCTCGGAAGGACGGAGGGCTTCCAAGATCATCCAAACCTACCATTAGAGGAACAGAGTAAGGAAGATGGTAGCAGGCCAACTGATATAAAAAACAATATTGGAAAAGTTAATTCCAAAGGGAACATAAGTGCAAATTTAACGTTTTCTTCCGATTGCAAATCAAACCTTCTTCCCTCCCTCAGAATGAAAAGAAATATAAAAGAAACGTCGACGCTTGTCATTCATTTAGAATCATCCAGAAAACAAAAATTCAGATTTTTGTTTTAAAGGTAGAGGGGTGTGTGCGTGCGTGTGAGGAAGATTTACCTTCCCCCCCCTTATCTTTTCACTTTTTCTCCTTTTTTTTCTGTAAGCGTTCGAAGCAACACGCAAGACAGAAACAATAAAGCAGAACTGAAAAAATAATGCCATTTGTTTTTATTGCTTTTGAGTTGTCCCAGTGAACTCTGGTGTTGAGGGGCAGAAAAAGCAGGCGATTCTACTGGCAATCTCTCTTTGAATATTACAATGTCCGTGGTAGATAACCCATGGATATTGTAATAACATTATAACCCAATAAAGTTCTTATTTCGAAATGTCAGGCCACTAAGTTTACGATTCAAACTATAACTTTGGTCGGCTCAAGATAGCTGGAGCAGAGATACCTGGCGTTGTGCTGCCAACTTCTCACAAAACCCACTCAACACATTTGCTCAGCTGCTGCCCACCTAGAATTGACATTTAACTTCTACTGGGCTCAATAAATGTTAGTTTTGAGCGAACAGGCAATAATGCAAGGCTACTGCCCTCCCCTCCCTCATCCTGAGGAGTAATACTTACAAAATATGATGAGATTTGCTTGTGAGGAACCCATATTCAATCAAACAGACTATCAGTCAGACACTTAGGCCATTTCTGGCACCTTTGAGAGCTTTTATGCAACGGAGTTTCAGTCTAATATATGCCGATTAGTGCAGTGTTTCTCAACCTTAGCAACTTGAAGATGTCCGGACTTCAACTCCCAGAATTCCCCAGCCAGCATTCGCTGGCTGGGGAATTCTGGGAGTTGAAGTCCGGACATCTTCAAGTTGCCAAGGTTGAGAAACACTGGATTATGCAGTTGTATTAACCTCTAAGCCACAAGCTCTCCACCCTTATCAGCTGAGCCAGGGGAATGATTAAGCATTCGCTGGCTGGGGAATTCTGGGAGTTGATGTCCGGACATCTTCAAGTTGCCAAGGTTGAGAAACACTGGATTATGCAGTTGTATTAACCTCTAAGCCACAAGCTCTCCACCCTTATCAGTTGAGCCAGGGGAATGATTAAGCATTCGCTGGCTGGGGAATTCTGGGAGTTGAAGTCCGGACATCTTCAAGTTGCCAAGGTTGAGAAACACTGGATTATGCAGTTGTATTAACCTCTAAGCCACAAGCTCTCCACCCTTATCAGCTGAGCCAGGGGAATGATTAAGCATTCGCTGGCTGGGGAATTCTGGGAGTTGAAGTCCGGACATCTTCAAGTTGCCAAGGTTGAGAAACACTGGATTATGCAGTTGTATTAACCTCTAAGCCACAAGCTCTCCACCCTTATCAGCTGAGCCAGGGGAATGATTAAGCATTCGCTGGCTGGGGAATTCTGGGAGTTGAAGTCCGGACATCTTCAAGGTGCCAAGGTTGAGAAACACTGGATTATGCAGTTGTATTAACCTCTAAGCCACAAGCTCTCCACCCTTATCAGCTGAGCCAGGGGAATGATTAAGCATTCGCTGGCTGGGGAATTCTGGGAGTTGAAGTCCGGACATCTTCAAGTTGCCAAGGTTGAGAAACACTGGATTATGCAGTTGTATTAACCTCTAAGCCACAAGCTCTCCACCCTTATCAGTTGAGCCAGGGGAATGATTAAGCATTCGCTGGCTGGGGAATTCTGGGAGTTGAAGTCCGGACATCTTCAAGTTGCCAAGGTTGAGAAACACTGGATTATGCAGTTGTATTAACCTCTAAGCCACAAGCTCTCCACCCTTATCAGCTGAGCCAGGGGAATGATTAAGCATTCGCTGGCTGGGGAATTCTGGGAGTTGAAGTCCGGACATCTTCAAGTTGCCAAGGTTGAGAAACACTGGATTAGTGTACATTTAAAGTGAGAATAAAGAGGGGAATGTTGGAGGGAAGATGGAAAGTTGGAGGGGGGGCGAAAGAAAGGGTGTATGGAGGGTCGAAGAGGTACATTGGGTTTCTATTTTGGGGGGGTTTCGTTGACAAGAGGAATGGCTGTGTTTATTGTTTAATGTTATATGGCCCCGGTTACGCACAGTATATATGTGACTGTACAAAATGAAAATGGAAAATAAAAACAGAGTGACAATAAAGTTACTCTAAGTCTAAGTGACTATCCAATCTCTTCTTAAAGACCTCTGGCCATGACAACCTCTGATGACAAGTCAATTGTCCTCCCTGTTAGGAAGTTTCTCCTTAGTTCTAGGTTGCTTCTCTCCTTGATTAGTTTCCACCCATTGCTTCTTGTTCTGCCCTCGGGTGCTTTGGAAAATAAATTGACCCCCTCCTCTCTTTGACAAAGACCCCCTCCTCAAATACTGGAAGACTGCTCTCATGTCCCCCCTGGTCCTTCTCTTCCCTAGACTAGCCAAACCCAATTCCTGCAAATGTTCTTCAAATGTTTTAGTCTCCAGGCCTTTAATCTATAATCTAAAATTTTCTTTTAGTTTAGTTCCATTCTTTCCTCTACCACTTTTTTGTAACGAAGGTATACAATCTACATTTCCTTGATTTACAAAGGTTTTTTTTTTCTTTAATAACTGGATACTTGGCTATTATCCGCAACGATTTGTCAAATGCAACTGGGCTCTTTCTAAAGTTCTCAGCCAGACGGGTACAACCTTCACTCATTCAGAGCCCCGGTGGCACCGTGATTAGAAGGCAGTATTGCAGGTCGACTCTGCCCACAGCCAGGAGTTCAATCCTGAACTGGCTCACAGTTGATTCAGCCTTCCATCTTTCCGAGGTCGGTAAAATGAGGAACCAGATTGTTGGGGGCAAAATGCCGACTATTGTTTATTTTTTAATGATTAATAGCTGCCCAAGGCCATACGTCGAGTGATCAGTCATGTCCATTTAAATGAAAGAAATGATAAGCAAGCAGGGAAGGAAGGGAGGAAGGAAGGAAGGAGGGAGGGAGGGAGGGGGGAGGGAGGGAAGGGAAAGAAAGGAAGGAAGGGGAAGGAAGGAAGGAGGGAGGGAAGAAAGGAAGAAGGACAGAAGGAAGGAAAAAGGAAGGAGATATAGATAGATAGATAGATAGATAGATAGATAGATAGATAGATAGATAGATAGATATAAAGCAATAGCAATAGCAATAGCAATAGCAATATTAGACTTATATTCCGCTTCATAGGGCTTTCATCCCTCTCTAAGTGGTTTACGGAGTCAGCATATTTCCCCCAACAACAATCCGGGTCCTCATTTTACCCACCTCGGAAGGATGGATGGCTGAGTCAACCCTGAGCCGGTGAGATTTGAACAGCCGAACTGCAGATAACAGTCAGCTGAAGTAGCCTGCAGTGCTGCATTTAACCACTGCACCACCTCGGCTCTGTAGATAGATAGATAGATAAGATAGATAGATAGATAGATAGATAGATAAAAAAAGAAAGAAAGGAAAAAGGAGGATGGATGGATGAATAGATAGATAGAGTCAGAAGGGGTAAAAAGCTTGGTTGCCAACCAGAGTATAAACAATATCCATTATTAACTATAGCAAGTACTTGTTTACTTTTATACATATTTTATGTTTTGGCAAGTTTGTGCACCGCACAGCAGTTTATTATCAAGGTGGAAACAGTTGAATAAATATTGACAGCTTAGAAAAAAGGAAACGCGTGATGTACAATCTCTAATGCCAGAAATGGCCTTACGAAGCATGACTGGGAAACGACTCATTCTAACAACCGGAGCAGCACAAAAACTCAGGCCAGGTAGAAATGTTTAATTCCCTTCTCAGTAAAAGAGCATTTTAGACAAGTCTCCATTTTATTCCGTTGCCGCTCAAATAAAAACCAAGGCGAAAGGGTCAAATTAGAAGACAACATTCTAGAACAGTGTTTCTCAACCTTGGCGACTTTAAGTCCTGTGGACTTCAACACCCAGAATCCCCCAGCCAGCACAGCTGGCTGGGGAATTCTGGGTGTTGAAGTCCACAGGACTTAAAGTCCCCAAGGTTGAGAAACACTGTTCTAGAATCTTCCACCTGAGAGAAATGTTAGCTTCCTTGCAACTTCCTGCCATTTTCCCAAAATAAATTATGGGTCGGTAAGTGCGTCAATTTTCCTGCTCTGAGCTCTGCAGCTTTTAAGATGAAAATCCAAAGCCTTCCGCTTCGGAGATAGTATTTTCCCTACGGAATGGTTCTTTCCAAATCCTAGATCCGGGCATGATGGGGAACCATCATGGCACAGGTGACCGAGGTGGCACGCAGAGCCGTCTTTCCGGGTACACGAGCTGTCGCCCAACTCACCTGCAGCTGCGCATGAGCCCCAGCTGGTCTTTGGGCCTCTGGTGCACAGGAGTGCAATCCAGGGAACTCAGCTGGTCTTGGGAGCTCTCCAGTGCATGCGCACGCAACTGGGCGTGCGCGCGAGAATACCTCGCGGGGAGCCGCATGAAAGCTGCATGCATGCTCAGGTGGTATGGTTGTGCATGCAGCACATGGGGGCACGCAACAGCTGTATGCATGCACGGATCGTGCAGTTGTGCATGCAGCGCACGGGGAAGAAGCGCACGTTAGGGCGGATAGCATGCATGCATGCAAAGCGCATCCCTGTTCCCCTCCTCGGGCTAATAAAAGACGTAGCCATCAACCCGTGAATTGAAGGTTTAATGGGCCTCAGGGCCCGGCCTGG
Source organism: Thamnophis sirtalis (assembly GCF_051295495.1). Taxonomy (NCBI): domain Eukaryota; kingdom Metazoa; phylum Chordata; class Lepidosauria; order Squamata; family Natricidae; genus Thamnophis; species Thamnophis sirtalis. The sequence goes on from NW_028261390.1 coordinate 72,339,399, forward strand.
GAAAAGGCGCTTCTTCACCAACCCAATGATGCCAGCAGTGCCAATATTCCAGCTGTTACCGTCACAGAAACATCTATTTTGACCCCGTTCCAGAGAGCGGAAGGTAACATTTCAAATCTTGGGACGTCAGGAAAAAAAAAAAGAACAATTATCGAGCAAACAGAGAAGGCGCCATCCCCCCCCCCGAACCCAATAATAAAACCTAGAGAGAACAATGCAGAATTATTTTAAAAAGAAGAAGAAGATGAAAAGGAATCAAAGAAGGCTTCAAAGCAAAGCCGCCATCTGTGCCCGCCACAATTTCATCATAATCCGGCTCCTAATAGCCTTGTGAATAATCACAGTCAAAACGGCAACGGTCCCTGTGTTTTCCCAGCAGTCCTTCCACGGGATTCCGGCGGCTTCTGATTTTTGCTTATGGATCATTATAATCGTGTTTAAAGCTTCCAGAAACGCAACTTCCTTGCGTGTGTGTGTGTGTGTGTGTGTGTGTGTAATGCGTGTGTGTGCTTATTATCTATAACAAAACATTTCACGCTGCAAGGTAGAGAGGACCCTGTCAGCCAAAGGTTTCCTGGCAAGATTTGGGTTTCTTTTTTTTCCTCCAACCACAAATGAAAATCTCACGGACGGAGGAAACGCCTGGTTAGAAACTCTGCAGGCCCAGAGATCAAAGTTGCAAGTCGTGTTTTGATGTCCGGGACGAGGAACATTTCCTCGTCTCAAAACTAGCCAGGTGGAACGATGTCAGCTGACGCTTCCGATCAGCTCTGCCTCTGATTCCTGGACTTAAGGTAACGCTAGGCATCTTTAAAATTTTGGTCCTTTCTTCCCATTCTCTTTTCTTCTTCTTCTTCTTCTTCTTCTTCTTCTTCTTCTTCTTCTTCTTCTTCTTCTTCTTCTTCTTCTTCTTCTTCTTCTTCTTCTTCTTCTCCTCCTCCTCCTCCTCCTCCTCCTCCTCCTCCTTCCTCTCCTCCTCCTCCCGCTTCTTCCTATATTCCACTATCCTCCTCCTTCACCTCCTCCTCCTCCTCCTCCTCTTCTTCTTCTTCTTCTTCTTCTTCTTCTTCTTCTTCTTCTTCTTCTTCTTCTTCTTCTTCTTCTTCTTCTTCTTCTTCTTCTTCTTCTTCTTCCTCTCCTCCTCCTCCCGCTTCTTCCTATATTCCACCATCCTCCTCCTTCACCACCACCTCCTCCTCCTCCTCTTCTTCTTCCTCCTCCTCCTCCTCTTCTTCCTCCTCGTCCTCCCTCCTCCTCCTTCTTTTCCTCTCCTTCTTTCCTCCTCCCTCTCCTCCCCTTCCTCCTCCTACTGCTTCTTCCTATATTCGACTCTCCTCCTCCTCCTCCCTCCCTCCCTCCTCCTCCTAATTAGAATTAACCCTAACATTAACCCTGAACATGTTTTCTTGCCAGCATTTTCAGACGTCGTTCGCTCTCGCTTTCTTCCTAGGACTGAGAGAGAATCTGGGCCAAAGTCACCCAGCCAGAGTAGAACCGACTTCCAAAAGAGCCTGGAGAACTTTGGCCTCAGGCACAACAGAAGGGGATCTACCTCCCTTTGTCTCCCCCCGGGCCTAGTTGGTGGGGGATTCTGCCACCAGCTCTCCACCTCTGAACGACCCAACTGGAGTTTAAGGGGAAATCGGGTAATTTGGCTTAGCTAAAATGGGAGAGATTGACTTCCAACCCAACTGCTTGGCCAAAGTCATTCTCAGTCACCTCCCATCGGCCTGAGGAGGATTTCTACAGTGTTCTATAGTCACCTTTGGATTTAGTGGGAGCAAAATAAACCTCAATCCAGGCAATCCAATATATATATACATACTTTTTCCAATATATATACATACTTTTTCCATCTGGAGGGGCAGATGGAGCATTCTTAGAGAATGCCGTGCTAAACCAATCTGCAGAAACTCTCTCTTTTTAATTTGTACACAAGCCTCTGGTAAGGGCTCCGAATCCAGAAAACTTAATTTTGACAGCCCTGATGTATCGTCTATTTTGGTTAACCGAAAGGAACACATGCATTTTCTACATTAGAGGAATTTCCATTATTTTCCTCTCAGCCATGAAAATCGATTCCGATGTGATTACACTCGGAGGCCGCATGATGGGTCCCTGACAGGACCGAAAGGGTGGAAACGCTGGGTGATGTTGAGTCAAGGAAAGAGCGCTTAGCTCAACTCAGCCACAAAGTCAGAGCGAGAAGATTAGAAACACACCGCATGTGTTTGCATCAAGCTGGAAACTCAACCTGTATGCCTCAATGTTTTGACGCCTGGCAATCGCTAGGAATTGCTTAATCCCTAATTCACTATGGTGGCTTAGACAAGGAATACATTAAGGTGAGAAAGCGAGGGAATGTGGATTTTGCAGTATCCTTCCCCTGAGTGGGGAGGGAATGGGGATTTTGCAGTATCCTTCCCCTGGAGTGGGGAGGGAATGGGGATTTTGCAGTATCCT